>NW_026733008.1:0-113397 GCF_028476545.2 Physella acuta | reverse complement strand
CCCAGAAGAGATGCCTAGAAGAAACTCTGATTATCGAATATACAAGTCTAAGAAGGTTAATAGGTAGATAGCTATACTGTTGAGTTATTAACTTAGATTTAAAAAAAATAATAATCTAAATGGTTCGGTTTAGAATCAAAAAGAAAAATGTTCATATATTACTTTGGCCTGTAAAGTTCAAAGTAGAATCAAAGATAAAATATTTAAAATCCGACACATGGTATAGTCTATAACTTCGTGGTTTTGTTAAAAAAAATACTTTTGAACTTTCAGTTTAAAACTAAATAAAAAATCTTATTAAGAAAGTCAACGGTTCTGAGCGCTTACATTATTCTTCATGGTTCGATTTACTATAGTGAAAAAATACTCAAATAAGTACCAATTCTTAAAGATGACTTGAGTTCATATGGCTTACCTTAACCCTCAATGTTCAGTTTAAAATGAAGCAGAAATATTAAAATTAGCACCTAAGATGACTATAGTCCGAAGGTCTTACCTTAACCTTTATAGTTCAGTTTAAAATTAAACAGAAATAAACAACAAATTCGGCAAAGTACATAGGGCCTACTAAATTAAATGGCTCTACAACATGATTCAATTCAAAACTAAACAAAGACAAAAGTCTATGTTTCTACTGGTGTTCTCGCCTATGGGTCACAATTTAAAATTAAAGATAAATAAACCCAAAATCTCACTTGATCTAGAGCCTCGATGGCTTCGTTTAAATTTAAATTAAACAGAAAGAAACCCCAAATCTCACTGTAATCTATAATCAACTACAATGAACTACAGATCTAGTTAGAAAGCCTACATTGGCTCTAGATCATGATCTAAATGATTCAGTAAAAATAATGTAAACAGACCCCCCCCCCCTGCGATATATTAATATTGGCTTAAACTTTAACGATGAATACCTTAATGGTTCAATAAAAAAAAACAAATCTCACCAACCTTTCAGTTTTCTTCCGGACACACCACAGCAGCGCAGGGCGGCAGATGTTCTTTACAGATGGGGAACAGGGGTTCCGGGCACGGGGGGCGCTCCCTGGCTGCCGGCTTCTCCGCTTCCACCGGACACAGATCCCCACCGGCTTCTCCCTCGTCGACCGGCTCGATTACATCCACCGATGTCCCCTCGTTGTCTGGGTCAGCGACCAATGCCTCCTCTGCCACCTCCCTCGGGCACGGCGGACATGGTTCACACGGTGGGCACGGCGGGCACGGTTCCGCGGTGATGACGTCAGCGATGGTCTCCGTGGGGTCCCGACACGGGTCCGGCTTCTGAGGGCACTCCTCCGGCAAACGATCCCGAAGAGTGGGTGAAGCTTCTCTCGCTGGTACATCCCGGCATGGGTTCGCTGTCTCGGTGACAACCTCGGCGTCCAAGATGTTACTGGTCAGTTCTATGTCGGGCTCGCGACAGATTTCCAGCACTCGTGTTTCAGACTGCGGCCTCTCCTCGACCACAACCTCTTCTATGGTTGCCCTTTCAGTTGACTCGGGAACTGGCAGCTCCATGATGGATAGAATCTTAACAAGAGTTCCGTCTATGCAACCATTAGTGCGCAGAAACGTGTGACGTTACACGACATGTAATGACGTCACCCCCCGACATAAACATGCTGGTTTGGAGAGTGTGCGCATGTTTAAATCAAGAACATAAACAACCCGAAAAGAATTAATAAAAAGAAGACTTACGGAAAAAACGTGTCATGTTGAAATCTTCATTAAAATAAATTTTAAAAATTGGCAAATAAATTGTTCAAGCGGATCTTGTTGAAGATTTATATTTTAACCTCTCATTGAAACCGTAATGTTGTGAAAAAGTATTCAGAATCACAGAGAAGTCTTGTAGCATGGAGTACACGTTTATTGATAGTGCTATTTGGTAGATGCAGTGCTTTGAACACGCGTTCAGTTGCAGTGCTATTTGGTAGCTGCAGTACCACTCGCCTCATGTGCTGTTTTGGATACTTTGGCGTTACTAGGTCAGGTGTAAACCCATGCGGTAACATTGGGTGCCATCATCCTCCACAACGATATAATTATATATATATATATATATATATATATATATATATATATATATATATATATATATATATATCTATATATATATATATATATATATATATCTATATATATATATATATATATATATATATATATATATATAGTCAAATCATAAAACTAATAAAGAACTTAACCTAACAATAGGAATCAAAGATTCAAAGAAATTTTAGCGCTGTCCAAAGGATTGTGAAGATCCTAATTAATGTTTTAGGCACTTCACTGTACAGTTAAAATAACGAATTGCTGGCGTGGGAAGAATGCTATTGCTAAATTTTGGGTGTAGTTTGGTCTTAAAAAAACCCAAAATATATGCTGCTCTACTTTTTCTTTGTCCTACTTCTCACCACTCTCCCCTATATATATATATATATATATATATATATATATATATATATATATATATATATATATATATATATATATATATATATATATATATATATATGTAACATGGTTCATACCTTAAAACTGCAGACATATTTCTCACAAATATATCACCCTCTGCAACGCCAATAATCATGATTAAACACTAACCTAATTTATACCCCATTTAAATGATCAAAGTAAACACAAAGTCGTTGAATGTATAAGACTGTTTATTTTTATCTTGTTATCTTGTTTACACGAGTGGATCGTTGCCTGGCGAATACATTAGTCTTGCAGGAACGATATTTAAAAAAAAATAGAATGAAAATTGGAGTTGGCAATGAACAGCATAGGAAACAAATCAGTGAGTTATTTAAAAAAAATACTTGACCCATCTAAGTTGGAGAAAAAGGCACACAATATTGAGAGCTTGTTTGCATACGCTATGGTAGGGAAAATAGAAACACAATCTACGAATTTGGACAAAAAACGGAATTGAAAAAATTGTCGTTTACAAAAAAAAAAAATGAGTGGTTTAATTTAGTGAGCACTGGGTTCTATCATTTTAAAATAGTGTGGGCGGGTTAAGCTTTAATCAGTGTCGTTAATACATGACGTCACGCCATTTTAGCCCCCCTCTCCCTCCACTTCCCAATTATTAGAAACAACCCCCCCCCCCCCTTTCCCCGTAACAAGCGTATAGAAATTTTACGTTTTATTTTGATAATTAAAATTCTAAAGAGAAATATATAAGTCGAATTTCTCGATATATACTCCCCCCCTCCCATCATCTTGTCGTCACAGAAGACTATCCCCGACCCCAGGTGCCTACTCGATACTTCTGCTGCTATTGACACACACACATCTGAATAAAAATAACTGCCTCAGTTGAACTGGTAAGCTGTAGTATATCTTAAAGAAAGAGCACTAAAGGATCGTTCATAAATGATATCACTTTCTTCCCAAACGATTATTACTTTGCTCCTCCCCACTAAAGTCATATCCCCTAGGCATATCCACAAGGGCTCCATCTTCTCCAAACTGAAGTTTTTATTTCTGGAATACAGCCCCCCCCCCCCCCCCCCCAGCTCCACCAATAAAAATTGTTGTTTATTTTTAGTCCATTTTAAAGTCTTTAAACATTTGAATAACAGCAAAATTTTATTTTAAAATATAATTTCTAAAAGTTAATACTATGGCATTAAACTATTCTGTCCCTCTCCCCTCCTTCACAAAAATCCAAAACCCCTGCATATGTTTGAAGTGTGACATCCTTTATAGATGACCACTTTGGCTGAACAGATGGCCTAAATTAACAACAGGTTGGAGATAAATAATTAAAAAGTGGCTGTGGTTTAGCTTATGGATTAATACAGAGTGTCTTACCCAGTGACTAAAAGAATTTTTTTTTTACTGATTTGCCCAATGTTTAAGATAAAATTGTGAACTTGCAAAAAAGTTCAATATCTTTGTTAAAAAAAAACACATTTATTTAAATAAAAATTATTAGTATAGTTAGCATATTGGATGAGAGTTTTATGCCACCACCAAGACTCAAAGAATTGGTGGTGGGCCATCTAATTATCTAATTCAAACACAATTTACAAACGCTATATGCTGGCTTGTATCAAAAGAAAAACAAAAATAAAACAATAAAAAAACAACATAATTTGTTAAAAAAATTGTACAAATCAAAGTTATTTCAATTCAAATAATAAAATAATACTTTTAACTGAATAAAGAAAATAAAGAAATAAAAAGAAGAAAGATAAAATTTAAATTATAAAATAAGTTGGCAGCTAAAACAACAACAATAATGATAATTTTCTATTGCTAAAGACATTCTTAACAGTAAAATCAGTACTTTTTTTTGTTAAAAACAAAATGCTAAAATTATTGTATTTTAGTCCTATACTGCAAGCAAGACTCTTGACATTAGAGCTCAAAAGAATCTAAGTAGCATTTTATAATTAAACACTTGGAATTAAAAAAAAATTGTTTGGCAACTATAATAGAAGAAATATTAAAAAACATGTTATTCTTTTTTATCAACACAATATAATTTGCATGTATTTACACAAATGATGATTATAAAAAAATATGTACATAATATCAGCCTGTTGACTATAGCATATTATCTTCATAATAAATTTTCTGGCAACAAATAATAAATAAACACAAAAATGTAAACTGAATTTTAACTACAAATTGACAAAAAATGTATAGGATCGAATGTAACAAAATATTAGGATAAATATATTTTAATCAATAAAACAATTTTCCAAAACAATGTATTACTTCACAGTTCACAGATTATGTTTGATGCTTTTACACTTACATGTGTGAAGATGTAGGTTGATATATATATATATATATATATATATATATATATATATATATATATATATATATATATATATACATATTTATATATATATTTATATATATATATGTATATATATATGTATATATATGTATATATATGTATATATATGTATATATACATAAATATATATATATATATATATATATATATATATATATATATATATATATATATATATATATATATATATATACACATGCAATATAAATTCATTACATATATATAAACATATATATATATATATATAACGTATGTATATAGTTTAGTGTATATATATATATATATATATATATATATATACACACACAAATTTGCACATGTTCAGAATAGATTTACAAGCATAAAAACATTGACACACTTTCTTATTTATGGAATACATGATGAAAAATGTTGAATGCTTGAGCACATACACACACACACAGATTTCTCCTGAAGTATTTATACACAATGCAACTAAAAAGTAAAATGTCAGTCGATTGTTTTGACAAAATATACCCGTCAAGAAAATGTACATTTTCTAGTGAACCATCCTTACAAAGACCAGAAGATTGTATTCCAGGAGATAGATCCCAACAGCTAGGAGAAAACAGAAGTGGACGTCTATATGAATACTTCTAAGCAAGATTTATACTGCTCAACATTTTTAGGACTATCCATATGGACTGTCAAATGTGATTTTATTTTTGAATGTACATAATCTTTAAATAAACATATTTGTAATGAAAAAAAAAAAAACAAGTTGTTGCTTTTTAAAATAATGTAATTGGTTAATTAATCATTTTGTTTAAACTGTGACTGGATTAGTACATAATCAATATCAATATCTCACACAAGCAATTAGCTAAAATTATATTACAAAGTTCAGGGGAAACAATCAGAGAGATCAAAGTTAAACAAAAACTTCATCAAACCCCTAACCCCTCACAAAGTCAAACAAAAACTGCATCAATATTCCCAGCCTAATATTACATTTTTTAACATGTTCGTCTCAAAAGATAAGGTATGTAGCTTTCAAAACTAAGAAGAAAGTTGACACTGGTAGATTTAGATTTATTCATTTTTAGAGTAAAGAATTCACTTAGGTTTTAAAAATTAAAATTTAGTAGAACAAAAATCAAACCAGAATATTACTTAACATACTATATATTAAAAAATAATTCCAGAATAGAATATCACATATGATATTTTTTATAAAACAATCAATTCTATTCTTCCAAGTGTAACATAAGTTGAAATTTGTTAAACAACTCATTATAATTATGGAATACAGTTAAGTTTTATTGTCCCAGATCTTGGTTTCGATAAGGGAAATGCTTTTACTGTGGGTACATTCATCACTAGTTTGGTCAGTTTTACATCCACAATAATCAAGACAAAATTCAAAATTTCAAAATATCAAACATTACCTCCCCTGAATTGTTTTTTTCAACTTGGATGTAATTTTCAAATTTTTAAAATTAATTTATTCATTAAAATTAATACAAATTGTATAGTGTAGTATTTTAGTACACTGATATCAAAGGTTTAAATGTTTGATAAAATACGACCAAAATTTGAAACAATTAAATGATGTAGATGATGTTTCGACTGTAATAACGAGCCAACTAGGTCTAAAGGTAGTTCAGTGGGATCCAACCAGTCATAGCTTGAACAAAGAGAGCTGTAGAAAATTGTCTTGAAGTGGTTGTCTTCTTTAGGTGAATGTTGTCTTTAGATGGGTGTTGTCTGTCTTCCAATGGAACTAGTTCCTGTAGGTTTGTACCCATTCTCACACATTGGTGCCTGCCTGTTTCAGCTGCTGGTCACATAATTCCTGCCAGCGCTTCATGTTTTTGCTGAGCAAAAAAATAAAAACAAAGGAAATTGGAAGATAATTATTATTTAAAAAATGGTGTGTTAAAATTTAATTTCTAAAAAAAAGTTAAGATTTTATTTAATTACTGTCAAATAATGAAGTATTTGAAATTTTTTGAATATTGTGGAGCCCCATGACGGTTTGATCCACATTACATGGTAGGGTAACTTCCCATTGTAAAACAAAAATTCCCTTTTTTGAACATGATGGTCCATGGGGCAAGTGAAGTAGAGTTCACCTGTTTCTGTGAACTTGACATATGAAGGCATAGTGTGTTCAGCACAATGCCCAGCCGTCTTAACTTTCTCTAACGTGAGTTAAGTACCCATCAGAGCTGGGTGGACTCAGGCAGATTTTCTTCCAGGCATCTCTTAGGTTTTACCGCCCCGAACGAAATGAAATTTATATAATTTATATAGAAAATATATACTTTTAACAGTGTCCGCCCCCCCCCCCCCCCCCCGAAGAAAGTTTACCGCCTCCCCCCCCCCCCCCCCCCCCCCGAAAATTTCAAATGCCCCCCGGAGAAAAAAATCTGGAAGAAACACTGGACTCAGGGAGATTCTACTGACATTATCATGTGGATCCATATCACAGTGTGAGGCATATTTTTGTACATGACATTTTAATGCAACATCTTTTGTACATCACATTGTGGGGTCAAGCCTTTTTGGGTCAGGGGTAAACACACCATACTGTGGGGTCACATCACTCTGGCAGGGTGGAGCCATACAAACCCTGGGATAAAACTAGAAGACCTGTGCCACTGTAAGTACAGAACGAGGGATGAATCAAAGCCAGAGGACTTACATGGATCCATCCAACATTGGCTTGGTTTCAGGTAGCACATTTTTCATCAGCTCGTAACACGGTATACAGATGGATTGGATGAATCCAACCTGCAAGAAAGACGGTGTATAATTTATTCTGGTTTTGGTAAACAAAGAACAAATTAAAATGCGTGATTTAGATCATGTAAAAACACATAAAATAATTGTGATTTAGGTAATATAAAAACACATAAAATAATTGTGATTTAGGTAAAGTAAAAACACATAAAATAATTGTGATTCAGATAAAGTAAAAACACATTAGATAATTGTCATTTAGGTAAAGTAAAAATACACTTAGACTATTTTCATTTAGTTAAGATAATTGAACATTAAAAATTTGTGATTTCACGCAAACTATGCAACTTGTTGAGGATTAGCTTTGATTAACTTGGAAGACAGACATGAAAATTTACCTCTAGTTTTGGCAATTCTTCTTTCTTATCTCTGTCCATCATTTGCATAGGAGTAATTCCCCTTTTCTTTTCTTCATCACCCTGTATAGTTTCAATAAGAATTTTTGTGTCTAATTATCTCCCTTTTTCTCTTTTGACAGTACAATTTACATTTTAGTCATCCCTTCAGTAAAACTAATGATATTTGTTTTTTAATATTTAATATATTAGTTATCTATTCAGTAAAACTAAATTTATTTGTTTTGTAATGGTTAATATATCTGTTTATAAATTTAAAACTATTGTTGAGAAAGCTTGCAAACTGTACAATATAAATTAATGTGTACATTTTTTAGCTGAAGGATCTACACTATTCATAGACTTAATTACTAGTAGGTGAAAGTAAAACAGACACTAGACAGACACACATTAAGATATGGCCATACATAAATATAGAACATTGGAATTGATAAAAATCAGCTCATTGGGAAGACAACAAAAAAATAAAGGCGGATTTTTTTATACCTGTGTCCAATAATAGAATCTTCTTAAAAAAGGGGTGTCAGGTTATTGGTAGTTAACGAAATATACACATGGCTTGCTAATGTCAATATTAACCCTAGCCCTAACCTTAACCCCAACCCTAGTCCCTAATTTCTAACCATAAAACTAGTCAAGACCTACACATTTATTTTTGGAAGAGTTTATTGTCGGACATTGGTATCTTCACTACATCCCAAAAATATACAAATGATAAGCTAAAGTCAACTAGAAATTAAATCATGATATAACCATTTAAAGAAATATTTTTCATTCTTAGTTCATATGTTCTACCAACTAAACTGCCTTGGAAATAAAAAAATTTAGCAGACAGAAGCCATTATATAAAATATGTTGAAGTAAAGAAACAACAAAGATTGTGACAAATATTCAGACTAAAGCAAGAGACAAAAGCTGCGACAAAATAACCAGTAGGAATCAAGTGTCTGGTATTGGAGTTCCTTCTCCTATCATAGGCCTTAAGAAGAGTTATTTATAATAGACAAACATAGCTTCTCTAGTATCGCTTGCTTTTCAAATCTATTTCTAGAACATATTTACAACATTGTATCTTGTATTGAAATTGGTGGTAGACAACCAATATAGATGTGTAGATCTATGTCATTATGTTGCAAACAGTCTAGTATAAATTTGCTTTTAGCTATGCACTGTACTATCTGATATATACATTTGTAGACACAGTTTAATAAAGGTCTATGTTTCACAAATTGCAAAAAATCTTTGTAGTATATACTCTATTAAGAATAGAGATTTATTTGTAACAATCTAATATAGATATTTGTTGTACACAGTTTAATAAAGGTGTTTTTCACATAATGTAATAAAGATCTTTTTAGTAAATAATCTATTAAAAATAGAGATTTATTTGAAACAATATAATATAGATAGATGTATGTATGTTTTTATGTTATACACAATCTAGCTGAGTCCTAAATTCAATTTTGTAATACTGAATCATGTAAGCCTACAGTTCTGAATTAAAAAAAAACACAACCTAACAGTGCCATATTCAGCCTGTGTTAAAATGTATCTATATGCTGTGTTAAAATGTATCTATGTGCTGTGTTAAAATGTATCTATGTGCTGTGTTAAAATGTATCTATATGCTGTGTTAAAATGTATCTATATGCTGTGTTAAAATGTATCTATGTGCTGTGTTAAAATGTATCTATGTGCTGTGTTAAAATGTATTTATGTGCTGTGTTAAAAAGTATCAATGTGCTGTGTTAAAATGTATCTATGTGCTGTGTTAAAATGTATCTATGTGCTGTGTTAAAATGTATCTATGTGCTGTGTTAAAATGTATCTATTTGTGGTGTTAAAATGTATCTATATGCTGTGTTAAAATGTATCTATATGCTGTGTTAAAATGTATCTATGTGCTGTGTTAAAATGTATCTATGTGCTGTGTTAAAATGTATCTATGTGCTGTGTTAAAATGTATCTATGTGCTGTGTTAAAATGTATCTATGTGCTGTGTTAAAATGTATCTATGTACTGTGTTAAAATGTATCTATGTGCAGTGTTAAAAAGTATCAATGTGCTGTGTTAAAATGTATCTATATGCTGTGTTAAAATGTATCTATGTGCTGTGTTAAAATGTATCTATGTGATGTGTTAAAATGTATCTATTTGTGGTGTTAAAATGTATCTATATGCTGTGTTAAAATGTATCTATATGCTGTGTTAAAATGTATCTATATGCTGTGTTAAAATGTATCTATGTGCTGTGTTAAAATGTATCTATGTGATGTGTTAAAATGTATCTATGTGCTGTGTTAAAAGGTATCTATATGCTGTGTTAAAATGTATCTATATGCTGTGTTAAAATATCTATGTGCTGTGTTAAAATATATCTATGTTCTGTGTGTTACCTGCTGCCAAAACTCCTCCATGATTATGTAGACCAGGCTCAGCTGCACATCCCAGGGTTTGAACATGGCACAAAGGTCACAGGCTGTCATTGCTACAGCTGTCAGAACTGACCTGTCATGTCATCAAGAGGGAAACTGTCAGCTAGCACTAACAAGCTACCCAATTAACCATCATATGCTGCTCTTTTCTTGGTTACATATAATATTTATAATACTATAATAATGCCTAACTGTAATAGTAGGCTAAATCACTAATTAATAATCATAGGCCTATCTCAACTATCTGCTATCAGTCTATCCTACTATGCCTAATACGGTTAACATTTTGTATGTAATATCTTTTAAAAATATGCATAATTTGTTTGAATACAAATACGACTGGTCTAATTAGCACGATAATAATAATAACTGGTTTGTTTTTGTAACATTTTAAAATTTATTTTGAGACTAAAAAAATATTCTGACATAATTATTAATTTTTCTTTGCGTTTTGTTGACAGTTAAGGATGATAACTCTGGTAGCAGATTCGACAGTTTAATAATTGGATTATTTCCCTTATCTATCTAAGCTTTGGAAGATATCCTAACAAATATTTAAAACATAATTAAATTAACTTATATTAGTTATATTCCCCAAGTGAACGGTCAGACAAAATACCGGATAGGAATACAAAACATATCATGCAGGTAGAAAGATAGAGTACATTAAAAAATAGCAAAAATTTACTAGGACCAACGACACAAATATTTCAAAAAGTTGAATCACAATAATAAAAAAGCATCATTTATTTAAAGTAGGTCTACTGTAATTAAAAACAGTGTATTAATTAAAAATTTACTTATAGTGGGTCGGATTATTTTTGTTCTAATGTGACTGGTTGTCACAAGCATTTAAAAAAAAGTAATAATAGTGGACTGCTAATTAGTTTGATGATCAAAATGTTACAACTACTCATATTTTAAAATGTATTATGTATTCTTTTTATATAAAAAAATATTCACAATGCACTTAAAATAAACCTTTTTCCTACAGTACTTATGTTTTACTTCAATACTGGATTAAGAATAGCGTGGCCAACAGCATAAAATTATATAAAGTAATCAAAAATATTTTACATATCGACACAAAAGCTGCACACAGACTGACGGGAACCACGTGACCAAGCCATTTAAGAAGCAGCGATAAAACGGACGTCATAGCTGGAATACCGTGGGGGTGGGGGTGAATAAAGACACGGGGAAATCTTGGTCACCTGAGAGTAGAACTCTTCGTAAATTACTTTCACGATTTCTTCCTGGATGTGCCACGCTTTGGTCGTGGCACAAAGGTCACATCCGGTCATTACAATCGCCCGAATTAGGCTCCTACCCTCGAAATAAAACAGCAACTTACACATCGCTAACAAAAATAAGTTTCATGTCACTTCACTTAACCCATCCTCAACAATGGAAAAAAATTGTTTGGTCTTTTTCCGATTTTTTAATATTAATTTTAAATTCAAACTTAAAAAAAAAAAAAACTTTAAAAATGATACATTTAAAAAAAAATTATAATCAATAATAACGTCCCCAAATTTTAGACGATTATGTTCTTTCCATATATTTCCGTACCATCAACTCCTTTTCCCCTCGATATTTCCCTCTTTAATAAACCACCCAATAAATAAAACACCGGCTGGTTTATTTGTGTAAATGCCCATCCCTTTGGCTTATAGCCAAACTAATCCAATTCAATATTTTCGACACTTTTAATACGAAAAATCAACAAAAAAACTGCATAATTAGCTTTGAATCTACAAAATGTTGTTAAGGTAGGTGAGCTGTCTAATAAAGAAAAGTCCATTACGACATTTCTCTAAGCCCGGTCCTATAACTTAGTCTAGGTTTGCCTTCATATAGGAAAATACATTCTAAAAATGTGTCTTAATGTATCTTATTTTCCCCCCTAAATTCTTTCTTAATACTCAACAATCATTATTTATTAAATGAAATAAAATCTGAAAACGATAAATTTAAAAATGAATAATACAGCATTAAAATATCAGAAGAAAGGAACTGTTACCTGTGATGCATAGTGTCCCAGTTGAAAGGTTCTGTTTTTAAAATATTAGCAAGGATGACTTTATTTTTGAAGAACATGGCCAGATCGGTTGCTAGGATACTCTGTTTGATGTCTCCTAACACCTGGCAACATACGAGTTACATATAAATACATGCACACACTGGTAAACTCTGACAAAATCCTTCACTATCATGGACGACCCGTAATACGTAATCCAATAGACCTTAGAAAAGTATTTGAAAACAAAAAAATGTCGCTGGCATAATAAATGCATCGCTTACTTTTTTGTATTCGTCTGAGCTGAGGTATTTAAAAATGTTGTGGCCTTCGTTCTGTGGAACAAAAACATGGAATAATATTACAATAACTGCAGTCAACAAAATTAAACAACATTACAATAACCGCCGTCAACAACGTAAAACAACATTACAAGAACCGCCCTCAACAACATTACAATAACCGTCGTCAACAACATGAAACAACATTACAATAACCGCCCTCAACAACATGAAACAATATTACAATAACCGCCCTCCACAACATGAAACAACATTACAGTAACCGCCCTCAACAACACGAAACAACATTACAATAACCGCCGTCAACAACATGAAACAGCATGTTCACCTAAACATACTTATAACACATCATACATATCAAAGACAGATGCCGGTAGTAGTTTTTGTTTTGTTGGCGTTACCTGTAAGATGGTCACGGTTTGGTTGAAGTGGTGGTGCTCCATGGTGCTGGTGCTATAGACTGCCGCCAGCGGTGAGCAACTCTGGACCATGAACTGGTTCGTCTTGCCTCGATGGTCGAGGTCATGACACAGGCAGGACACAAACAAGCCGATACACTGGGGGACACAAAGGTCGGAGGTCATGACACAGGACACAAACAAGCCGATACACTGGGGGACACACATGTCAGAAGTTACGACACAGGACACAAACAAGCCAATACACTGGGGGACACAAAGGTCAGAGGTCATGACACAGGACACAAACAAGCCGATACACTGGGGGACACAAAGGTCAGAGGTCATGACACAGGCAGGACACAAACAAGCCGATACACTGGGGGACACAAAGGTCACAGGTCATGACACAGGACACAAACAAGCAATATACACTGGGGGACACAAAGGTCAGAAGTTACGACACAGGCAGGAAACATACAATCTAATACATTAGAAATATAGAGGTAAGATTTTTTTTTACATTAGAAACATAAAGGTCAGCGGTCATGATAGGCAGGAACATACAATCCAATAGTCTTGGAACCTAAAGATCATGACAGAGGCAGCTTTCTTACTTAAAAAAAATACGGACGCTGATCGTGAATGACGATTAGGATAAAAGGGGAAGCTGGATATTATTACTAAAGAAAAATAGTCTTAAATAATCGACAAAGTTGGCTTGTCATTGACAAGTCCTAACAATTTTTTCAAGGGAAACAACTCAACAAATATTTAAAAGGGAGAGAAAAATTATAATTTTATAACCAGACACACATCGATCTGCGTTTTGCATACAGGAGAGAACTCAACATTCGCACTTTGTGTAGACAGATTAGGTTCAATGACACTCGAGTGCCAGGGACCGACCTCTACCGGTGCCAGCTTGTGCTGTGTTGTCTGCAAGACTGTGAACATGGAGTGGGCCACGGAGAAGGCGTGGTGCCAGTTGTGGTACGGGACGTGGCGGTAGTTCTTCTTCACTGTCAGGGTGAAACGCATCAGGTCTTCAAGGTCGAACCTGTGGCAGGTACCGGAAGAAGAGGACAAAGTTCGAGAAAAAGAAAAATTGATATTTAAAACTATACATTTAAATTTGCCATCTTAACTTTCAGTTAGCTATGCATATAAATAAATAAATAAATAAATAAATAAATAAATAAATAAATAAATAAATAAATAAATAAATATAAATATAAATATATATATATATATATATATATATATATATATATATATATATATATATATATATATATATATATATATATATATGCAGATATATATATATATGCATATATACATTTATATATATATGTATATATATATATATATATATATATATATATATATATATATATATATATATATATATATATATATATATATATATATGCATATATATATATATATTATATATATATATATATATATATATATATATATATATATATATATATATATACATATATATATATATATATATATATATATATATATATATATATATATATATATATATATATATATGTAACTAGGGGAAGTTACCAAGAGACATAACGTGTTACAGTCTGACGTCACAGTGCAGGTGTTGGCTGATGCCAAGGCGTAATATCTCGGGAAGCGATACGAAAGACGGTCTGTCAACTTTGATGTGACAGGATGCAGGTGGCTTATTAAAATCGGACTGTACGACAGAAGCGGCGTAATTAACAGTCTGATGTAACGATTAGAATCGATTACAATTACGATTATGATAGGACCGAATATGAGTACGATTATGAAGGGGATATAAGGAAGGCGACGGCTGAGCTCGAAGTCTCTCAGGAGGTCTCTCAGAAAGTCGGTCTCTCAGAAAGTCGGTCTCAGAAGGTCTGTCAGTCAGTCCGTCAGTCTCTCTCTCTCAGTCAGTCTGTGTGGCAGTATCAAGTTGGTTATATTGTGTTAAGAAGGACGTTAGACATGTGTATTCAGTTAGATGAAGCCTAGTGAGGACTGTTGGGGGTCCGTTGATTCAGACTATTATTGTGAAACATCTCTCTTGATTCATTATATTATTGTGAAGCATTCTTTGATTCATGTAATAAAAGGATCAATAATGAACCTGCATCTTCGAGTATCTATGCTGTGGTCAATGTTGTGTGGAATGAGTGGTTAGACTCGGGAAGGTCACATTTGGCGTTGTCGGCAGGGTAGCCAGAGACTCGTTACATTTGGCGTTGTCGGCAGGATAGACTCGGGGACTCGTTACATTTGGCGCTGCGATCAGGATGAATTCAACGAGACTTGCCGCGTTAGGCACCCATAGTCAACCTAGTTCATAACTGTGTTTAGTGTGTGTGTGAATTCGGACATTCAGGAACAGTGAAAATTGAGGAACGAGGAAAATTTTTTCATACACACACGGTAAGAAAGAACTCTTTTTTTTTACTAAAGGAATAAAATGTCTACTCTGGACGAGAAGCAGACCCATATTGTGGTCCTGCCCAGAGAGTCCCACATTAACAAATTTTACGGGGACGTTGATCCAACTTTAACCAACAGGTTCAGTGAGGAGGTCAAAGCGGCCTGGGCCTCGAGAAACATGTCACCAGAGGAAAGATTAAGACTGCTGATGGGCAGTATAGGAGAGACGGTTAGGGCAGAGGTCAAATGCCACGATAAAACCGTCCAATCAGATCCAGATAAGGTGCTGGATCTAATTATGGAGACCTTTGGGGAGAGACGGTCGGGATCGCAACTGCTATCGGAGTTCGTAGGCTTAAAGCAGAGAATGGCGGAGAGTGTGATGGAGTATTCACACCGAATAAACAGGGCCTTTGATTCGGTAAAGGGCAAAACACCTGACATTGATGTACGCCTACTGAGGGACCAGTTCATCGAGGGGCTAGCAACCCCGATCTTAAGGAGAGAGTTGAAAGAGGAGGTCCACAAAGACCCGCAGTTGACCTTCCTTCAGGTCAGGAACTCAGCGATCCGCAGGTCCGAGGATGAGGACCAATCGAACTGTTCGGTGGACAAAGTCTCTGTGCCGGAACAGAAACAATCCCCACCCACGGGGACCGGCACGGTGGAAACCATGATGGCTCAACTGTTGGCCCACCTGGATAAGGTTAACCAAAGATTGGAGAGGTTAGAAAGCAGGTCAACAGCTGAGAATCAGGAAAAGAACGGTACAAAACAGAGACAGGTTGGACGGCCGCGACCCGCCGGTCCATCACTCCGGTGGACGGCTGACGGTCGACCAATTTGCTTGTCCTATTCACAACCCGGACATATGGCACGGTACTGCCAGGGAAACGGTCGTCCTCTGTAAGGCAGGGCCAGGCTACAGAGGGGCGAGGTTATGGCCCAAGAAGCAAAATGATGGGAGTCTGTCCCGAAATGGTGATTACGATTGGGGACATCGCGGTGAAGGCAATTGTGGATACAGGCTCCCAGGTGACGACAATCACGGAAAATTTTTACACCAAATGGATGAAAGGAAAAGACCATAGGTTGAGGTCTGACACATGCATGCGCCTGACGGCAGCTAATGGACTAACCATTCCTTACTGTGGTTATTTTCTGGCGGATGTCGTGGTGGCGGGACATAGGTTGAAGCAGGTTGGGGTGTTCGTTACGAAACACAACCTAGAGACAAATGTGTCAAATATACCTTGCCTGTTGGGCATGAATATTCTTGGCCAGTTGCCAGAATTTCTTACAAATATTGTCGGATCGACCACACCAGGTCGGGGATCCAAGTTGGCCAGGTTTGCCAAGACCAGAGGAAGGATATCAATCCCGGCAAACACGGTCAAGGCAATCACATTACAAATTGGTGATAGAAGCGTGAATGGTGATGTGATGATAGAACCATGTGGCGCCGCACTGAGGGCAGGCGTCGTGTTACTGCGGACATACACATCAGCGGAAAATGGACTAGTTCAAGGATTAGTGGCAAATGTTTTGGATGAGGAAATTTTTATACCGCCTAATACTCTGGTAGGAGTACCACAGAACGTCGAGGTACAAAGGTCGGCACAGTGCATCGAACTGAGCAATACCAGCAGTAATGAAGTAACAGTTAGGTCGGTCAATGTGACGGCCGAGGTGAAGAAAGAGGATGGCCGATCATATACATTCCCGGAAACTGAGGACCCAAAACTAAATGAATTGCTGAATAAGTACAGGGATATATTTGCCTCGTACGAGGGTGATTTGGGTTACACGGAAGTAATAAAACACCAGATACCCTTACTACAAGACAAGCCGGTGGCGCAACCTTATCGAAGATTACCACCAAGTCACTACTCTGCGGTGAAAGCACACCTGAACGATCTACTAAAAAAGGGAATTATTACAACCAGCACTAGCCCGTATGCGGCACCGATAGTAGTGGTAAAAAAGAAGTCAGGGGAGATAAGACTGTGTTGTGATTACCGGAAATTGAACAATATCACAAGAAGGGATGCATTCCCCTTGCCTCGTATTGATGAATGTCTTGATGCGTTGGGGGGAGCAAGATTTTTTTCTACCTTGGATTTGGCTAGTGGCTACCACCAAGTGGCCATGCACCCCAACGATCAACATAAAACTGCATTTATTTCTCCACTGGGACTGTACGAGTGGACCCGTATGCCGTTTGGTCTAACTAATGCACCTGCTACATTCCAGCGAGTAATGCAGAGTGCTATGAGTGACTTTCTATTTCAAATAATGTTGGTGTACTTGGATGATATACTAGTTTATTCAAAAACTTGGGAGGACCATCTAGAAAGATTAGAACAAGTGTTTCTCCGTCTTAGGGAGATAGGAGTAAAGCTGAACCCAGACAAATGCTGCTTCGGTCTGAAATCGGTACATTTTTTGGGTTACGTGATTTCGTCGGATGGCATCGCCACTGACCCAGATAAAATTGCAGCTGTTAAAGAATGGAAACAGCCAACAACTACAGTAGAGGTCAGATCATTCTTGGGCTTTGCTTCCTATTATAGAAAATTTGTGCCTGGTTTTGCAAAAATTGCCGCACCATTGCATGACTTGGTAAACAAAATGACAAAGAAACACAGTAAGGAGAAAAAGAAAGGTAAAACACAACTGATAGGTGAATTATGGACTGAGGAATGCCTGAACTCGTTTAAGCTATTGAAAAAGGCTTTGACAGAGGCGCCGATATTAGGATACGCAGACTTTGACAAACCATTTCGGCTAGAAATTGACGCCAGCTCTAAAGGTCTGGGAGCTGTGCTATCACAACAACAAAAGCAAGGCTTCAGGGTTATTGCTTATGCCAGTCGAGCTCTGAAGGAATCAGAGAAGAACATGACAAATTACAGCGCCATGAAACTAGAACTTTTGACATTAAAATGGGCTGTGACGGAAAAATTCAGGGACTATTTATTAGGTGCTAAATGTGTGGTATACACTGACAATAACCCCCTGAGTCACCTAAAGACAGCAAAGTTGGGATCCATCGAACAGCGATGGGCAGCAGAATTGGCACTCTTTGACCTGGAGATAAAATTTCGCCCGGGGCGGTCCAATGGCAATGCGGACGCCTTATCAAGGAATCCTTACGAGAGACCGGGCGATGAGGAAGAAACGCTGACAGGAATATGTGAGGTCAGAGCGTCAACAGATATCCCTCACGGGGTGCAAGTGAGGCAGAACGGACAGACCGGGGTGGAGCACATTTCCACAGAGCCCGGACATATGGACATTGGTGATTTTAGTTGCCTTAATCACAAAGAGATAAGAAATGCCCAGAGAACGGATAGTGGCTTACAGCCGCTGTTGAAACCCGTCCAGGAAAAAAAATTCCCAGGAAGAAGGGAAAGAGAACAATTTGGTCGAGAAACAAAGAAAATACTGAGTCAGTGGGACCGTCTCAGTATACAGGATGGTGTTCTCATGCGGAGAATTCATGACCAAATTGATGGGACAATACACCAGGTGGTGGTGCCTGGACAATTACGAGAAGAAGTGCTAAGGTTGGCACATGACAGGGCAGGACACCAGGGTCAGGACAGGACGCACAAAATATTACGACGAAGGTGTTACTGGCCCAATATGGAAATGGAGGTCAAACGCCATTGTGAGGCTTGTGTGAGGTGTCAGCATGCGAAAATGCCAGTTGTCAAAATGAGACAGCCATCGGGACACCTATTAGCGACAAAACCACTAGAGATTGTGGCTATGGACTTTACGTCGTTGGAGCAATCATCGGATGGGACGGAACATGTGTTGGTAATGACTGATGTTTTCACCAAATGGACTGTGGCGGTGCCCACACGAGATCAGACTGCCAAAACAGTGGCAAAGGTCTTAATAGAACATTGGTTCATCAAATATGGCATACCAAGACAATTACACTCTGACCAAGGAAGGGCCTTCGAGTCAGAAGTAATTAACCAACTGTGCAGCCACTACGGGATCAACAAATCTAGAACAACCACATTTAATCCGAAAGGAAACGGACAGTGCGAGCGGTTCAACCGCAGCATGCATGATTTGTTGCGTACTCTAGAACCTGAACAGAAAAAACGTTGGCCTGATTTTCTCCCAGAGTTGGTATATCTATACAACTGCACACCCCATGCCACAACCGGCTTTTCGCCATACATGTTGCTGTTCGGACGGGAGGCTCGACTCCCCCTTGACTTGTTCCTAGGAAAAAAGGAGAGTATGACTGGCTCATACACTGTACTGGAATATGTGAATGAACATATGAGACGAATTAGAGAAATGTACAGGGTAGTACAGGAAAGACTAGAACATGAAGCACGGCGAAGGGAACCGCCGGTACAGACAAAGGACCCGCCACTCAAACTGAACGACAGGGTATTACTGCGTAGCCACCCGTTAGGCAGAAACAAAATCCACGATCTCTGGGGACAGGAGATATGGCAAGTCGTGGAGATGCCTAAAGTAGCAGGTGGCCCCTTTAAGATAAGACCCATCGATCACGCCAAACCGGATCGGTGGGCGAATATTGCTCAATTAAAGAAATATTGTCATAGTCAAGAAGAGCAGTTACACACAAGGAAACCCAAGACAATTAGGGAACCGGAAACTATAACGGAAATTCTCATACCCATCCCGGAACCATGTCACCATCAACAGAACAACAGCGACACACAAGGGGAGGATACCGGCAACAAGGAGGATCCCGGTCCCTCCAAAGGCAGAGAGACAGTAGACCATCAGATAAGTGGTCCGCGGAGAAGTTTGAGAAACAGAAAGAATACGAAATTTTTTGTCAGCAACCATCAATTCTTTCATGGTCGCGCTGGTATGAAAACAGACTGTTCAAAAAGTCATAAAAGTGAACTGGTGAAGGCACCAAACGAAAAAAGGTGGATGTGAATTCTAGAACTGTTTTGTGTCTGAGGAAGATGATGTAGACACATTGGATATGTGAAATAGGGATAACTGTCAATCTTATACGAATGTGACGACATTGACAGTGAGTGGAACAATGGATTTTTTTTACGATGGTGCGATGGACATTTAGGAAGTGCACCTACCAAGCGTTGTTTGTGGTTGATAACACACAAAAAAAGGCAGGGGTGGATGTAACTAGGGGAAGTTACCAAGAGACATAACGTGTTACAGTCTGACGTCACAGTGCAGGTGTTGGCTGATGCCAAGGCGTAATATCTCGGGAAGCGATACGAAAGACGGTCTGTCAACTTTGATGTGACAGGATGCAGGTGGCTTATTAAAATCGGACTGTACGACAGAAGCGGCGTAATTAACAGTCTGATGTAACGATTAGAATCGATTACAATTACGATTATGATAGGACCGAATATGAGTACGATTATGAAGGGGATATAAGGAAGGCGACGGCTGAGCTCGAAGTCTCTCAGGAGGTCTCTCAGAAAGTCGGTCTCTCAGAAAGTCGGTCTCAGAAGGTCTGTCAGTCAGTCCGTCAGTCTCTCTCTCTCAGTCAGTCTGTGTGGCAGTATCAAGTTGGTTATATTGTGTTAAGAAGGACGTTAGACATGTATATTCAGTTAGATGAAGCCTAGTGAGGACTGTTGGGGGTCCGTTGATTCAGACTATTATTGTGAAACATCTCTCTTGATTCATTATATTATTGTGAAGCATTCTTTGATTCATGTAATAAAAGGATCAATAATGAACCTGCATCTTCGAGTATCTATGCTGTGGTCAATGTTGTGTGGAATGAGTGGTTAGACTCGGGAAGGTCACATTTGGCGTTGTCGGCAGGGTAGCCAGAGACTCGTTACATTTGGCGTTGTCGGCAGGATAGACTCGGGGACTCGTTACATATATATATATATATATATATATGCATATATATATACATACATATATATATACATATATATATATATATATATATATATATATATATATATATATATATATATATATATATATATATATATATATATATATACATATATATATATATATATATATATATATATATATATATATATATATATATATATATATATATATATATATATATGTGTGTGTGTGTGCGTGTGTGTGTGGGTGTGGGTGGGTGTGTGTATGTATCAAGCCTGCTACTTACTTGATGTCTGCAAACAGTATTCTGAACATGTACAAACAGTGTAATGGTTTTTCGTCGTCAGTCACTGCCCATGGGGAGAATTCGTACCTGGAAGAGCATAGAACAGTCTATTAGTGCATCGCGGCAACGGCGTATCTTCAATAGGAGGTGGTGTTTCTTTCAGGCAACACTCTAGACACGCTACCCCCCCCCCTCCCTTGACCCAGTAAAGTCGCTAGGCAGATGCCACGGAGTGGCCTAGCGGTAGAGAGCTGGACTGCTAACCCGTAAGTCTCGAGTACGAATCCGGGTTCAAGTCAGGAGACCGTCCCTGAGTTCACCCAACTCTGATGGGTGCGTAACTCATGTTAGGGAGAGTAAAGGCGGCTGGGCATAGTGCTGACCACACTATCTCTTCATATCAGAGGCGTATCCAGGTTTTCGTTGTAGGGGGAGCGAAAAGAGCAAAAAAAGGCGCCGAATTATTAACACGTTCTATTCTATATAAACACAAAAAATATACACACACTACAACCAAAAACAATGAACGTAACACAATCTGTTTTGTAATTTTTGTAAAGAAAATTTCTTACATAATAATTCCTGGGAAATTATTTAAGACAAGTGAAATAGGGGAAATAATCACTCTTTTAATATAAATATGTACATATCTACACATTTAATTATAAATGTCAAAAGAAATAAATAATTACTTTAGAATATAATGAAATTGTTTAACACTATTCGTGTTTACAAAATGTTTTTGTCTATAATCAGAATTTAATATATCGTCATCATAAATACTAAAGTATTATAGCGTAATGAAAGTTTTTAAAATCAGAGTTGGTATAAAACCACGCTTTTCGTTTTAATAGAATCACTCTGAATAACAGCCTACATTTCACTAAATATCGTTTTTTTTAGTTCAGATCATATATTTTTAATTAACTACTGCTTCTTTGTGTTCTTTAAAGATCATTTTTTAACATAGTGATAGGTATGGGTTAGATCACTGTATTGATCACACACCTTTTTACTGGTAATTGCAAAAACAATATTCACAGAGTTTTACGTTTAAAAAGCTAATTTTCTGGCGGCATGGTACTTTGATACATTATTTCGCGTTTTTCTACATGTACTTAACAGATCAGTTCGGGGTGGGTTGGGGGGGGGGGGGGGGGTGGGTTCAAATTCATTCACCATTGTCCGGTCACTTTAGGTCAATTATCCAACCCAGTGTATATCTATGTGTGACATTAATGTCGCTCTACACAATTGTGGTGGTGAGGTGGGGGGGGGGGGGGAGAGGGGGGAGATAACCAACTCAGAGTGAACATAGTGTCAGTTTTTAAATGACTGTTTTAAACATACATATATATTACACAAATATATATTACAAAAATAGATTTAAATATTTTTTTTACAGAGGGTTCCATGGGGGAGGGGGGGTTGTAACTGTTTCATATAATTTGTAATCGTAATCACTATCGCCCAAACTGTAAGAATACTACTACTTCATCGTGATGACGTTGTTGATCTTGTCAAAATTTCCCCACCACTACGCAGTTTGCTCATAAGTAAATTTAAATAGAAGTGCCACATCAGTTGTATTTGTTTCTGTACTGCAATTTTTTTTTTAAATTAGTCACACGATTCAAGCTGGATATATAAAGTAATTATGTGTTAAGTTTTATGTATAACATTTTCTAATTCAATTATTCGTAAGCAAATACATTATACAGTTGCCTTAAACTTAACACCCCTCTTGCCAAGTGGTACTACCCGTAGATGTTTTTTTTAAACATTGCAATGCATCGTAATGGTTATTTTTAGAATGGCAAACTGATGCAGCTGTTAATACGTTTTGTAAATGCAGACACTACTAGACTAGTACAATAATGCTTTAATTGCTGCATGAAAAGAAATCTTGTGATTTACATAGATGTGCCGACCAAAAATGTTTTTTTAAAAAATATCATTGTTTAAAACTTAGAGTTTAAATAGTTTCCAAAAAGGCGCCACTTTGCTGAAAATGGTCAGAGGGGGAGCGGACGCCCCCCCCCTTGCTCCCCCCTGCGTACACTACTGCTTCATATGCCGAGGTCACAGAAACAAGTGAATTCTACTTCACTTGCCCCATAGACCGTCAGGTTTGAAAGGGAAACAGATGCCAACCGGTTTGCTAAGGAGGGCTTTCACCCCTTTTGCCTCTCCCTCTACTATTTTGTTATTTTTTAACTGGATAAAATATTGTTTTTACAGTAAAATTTATGTTTTATTTTGTCTAAGTGTCACCCCTAAATGGTGATACTCCAAGGGAGAACTTTACATGTATGGAGCACATTTTTAAAAATAAACTTTTTTCTGACACCCTCAGTTACCCCACCGGGTGACACCCGATCTAGTGACGCCACAGCTCTGATTTATGAACCCCGACTCCTCTCATACACACACATAAGCGCATATGTTACTTTGTTATGTTCCGTATGACCGCTGGGATTGGTTTGGCCTTAAGGTTGGCAACTTCCTCTGGCGTGGCCTGACTGTGGTAGGATAACACGTCCAGCGCCACCTTGTATTTCTGTTCGGATCTTCGGATTTTTTCATACAGCTAAAAATAGAACAATTTTTTTCATACAACTAAAAATAGAACAATTATTTTTTCATACAGCTAAAAATAGAACAATTTTTTCATACAGCAAAAAAGAGAACAATTTTTTCATACAGCTAAAATTAGAACAATTTTCATACAGCTAAAAATAGAACAATTTTTTTCATACAGCTAAAATTAGAACAATTTTCATACAGCTAAAATTAGAACAATTTTCATACAGCTAAAAATAGAACGATTTTTTTCATACAGCTAAAAATAGAACAATAGTTCAGACACAAAAAGTTAGGTTATTTCTGAAAATTACTATTACTAGGTCACTTTGTATTTACTTGTAATACAAGGGTTTAAATTTTAAATTAAAATATGTCAAATATAAGGGGTCTGCGTAGTCGAGTCGGTAAAGCTCATGGTTGCTAAACCGAAAAGTCTCGAGTTCGAACCTTCGGACAGTCGCTCTTCAAGGAGAGACAACTCCGAAATCACAAGGAGAGACAACTCCGTAATCAAACACTTTGTTCTTGAAAGTAAATCCAAAAATCCAAGTCCGATTCTTCTCATATTTTGTCGAAAAATGTTTCAGTATTTTGCTAACGTGGTTGAATTATCAATAAAAACAAACTCCCCTGTGGACTTTTTTTTGTGACAAATTTCCGTCGCGCAATGTTTCCGGTCACCTTACAAAACATCTAAAATACAGATTTCACTTTAAAGGTAGGAGAAGTCCAACTCACTTTAGCATGATGTAACGCTAGACCGCAGTAAATGGCGAACGTCTCAAAGGCCTGCTCGTCCGATTTGGTAAATGTCCCGTTACGTTTGTTGACCATCTGTACAACGCCAATCACCCTGTCAGGAAAAAACAAGTCGAATCGGGGAATGATGCGTTTATTCTCCCCTTATCTCAAGACAAAAAGAATTCTCAATGCCAGTGTAAATTATCTGTGTATTGAATTATATTTTAAAGCACATTTAAACAAAACCCTGCTTTTACCGTATTTCGTAATATTTCGAAATAGTATAAAAAAAACAACCACCAAGAAGAAAAACAAACAATAATGCTTTACATTGGGATAGTAAGAACACCTTTAGATTATCAAATGAATATACCAGTTTACACTTTCATATTTCAATAGCGCACCATAGTTTCTACTTATGACAACAATAAACTTACACTCCCTAATCTACTTGTGACAACCAGAGTTTCTTCCAGGCATCTCTTCGGGGGGGCTTTGCTCCCCCCCCCCCCCCCGAAATTTTTTTACCGCCCCCCCCCCGAACGAAATAAAATTTATATAATTTATATAGAAAATATATACTTTTAACAGTGTCCGCCCCCCCCCCCCCGAAGAAAGTCTACCGCCCCCCCCCCCCGAAAATTTCAAGCGCCCCCCCCCCCCGGAGAAAAAAGTCTGGAAGAAACACTGGTGACAACATTTACTTACGTTCCCAAATCTACTTGTGATGACAAAATCTACTTGCATTTCTTAATCTACTAGGTGACAACATCTACTTACACTTCCCTACTTTCTACTTGTGACAAAATCTACTTACACTTCCATACTTTCTACTTGTGACAACATCTACTTACACTTCCCTACTTTCTACTTATGACAACAACATGTACTTACACTTTCCTACTTTCTACTTATGACAACAACATGTACTTACACTCCCCTACTTTCTACTTGTGACAACCACATGTACTTACACTCCTCTGATGAAGATGGGCATACACAGTATCGTCTTGGTCTTGTACCCTGTCCTGATATCCACATCAGGGTTGAACCGAGGGTCCTTATAGGCGTCCTTGATGTTGAGTATTTTACCCGTACTCGCCACATACCCGGCCACACCCTTCTCCATGGGAAATCTGTCGCAGAACACAAATGCCTATAAGCATCGAAACATCTCCAATTTATGCACACAAAAAAACAAGCGTTCTAACTTATAGTGTTTCTAATTGTGTTTATTTAATGTTTTATATAATTTAAAATAGTATTTTTTAAAATAAATAATATAGTTAAACTATATTTTGTTTTCTTAAATTATAAGAAATATTTAAATTAATGAACTCGAAAAAATAGAAGAAAAAACCAAGCTTTACTGTCATCGTAGGTAATTAATAGTTATTAGTACACAATTTACTAAACAAGAAAACTTGATAACGGTTAATAGAATAGATAATAAATTAAGTTGTTAATACAATTGTGACATTAAAAAATACAAAACAATAAGATATTAAATTGTTATATTCATAACAAAAGGTATTCAAGGGAGATAAAGCTATCAAGTGGACAAAGAGCGAATAATGAGCATTTTAAATGAATTTATGAGTTTATTTTCTCAATATGCGACTAAATATCTTCTTCAATAGTTTAATAATTAATGCCTGTTTTGTTAATTATGTTAAAATGGTTATGTAAATAAAATATTTATTAGTTTAATAATTAGTGATTATTATATGCATAGTATTAACAAATTTCTGTAACTGTAAAAAAAAAAAAATCTATGAATAATTTTAAATTAAATAATAATGGAGGGGAATGTAAATGTAAATAGATTAGAACACACCGAAACAGTCAGTCTAAAGCACACGATGAAGGAACTGTTCCATGATAAACATACAGAACAATTTAAAATGTTAGGGTTAATTTGTGATTGCAAGTGGGAGAAAAAGGGCGATAACTAAACTACAAGCATATGCATGAAAAGTCAAACGAGGTTATGGCTAAAAATAGCGTGCTGCGTGTTACAATACAATCTCCCCGAGTTAGAGAGTGTTACTTGAGTGTTAAGAGAGTTACTTGAAATGTGTACTGAAGCAAATGAGCATGCCGCGTTGATTTACTGCACAGCTAGGGATGTGTGCTACACGCGGCCGGGCGGGTTAACACACACACAGCGTGTGCTACACACTGCCCGGCCGGGCGGGCTAACACACATCATGCGCTACAAGTCACGTGTCAATCCACTACGTAAGCAACGCGTCACACGGCGCCAACCTGATGTCCTGGGGTTGCCACGTGTATCTCTTCCTTAACTGTTTCTCCTCCGCGCTCTCCTCTTGGTCGTCCGGCCCCTGGGGGTTTGTTTCAGCCCCGGGGGGAGGCGACCCGGGGGTGTCCGGGCTGTCCATGGAGTAACCGTTGTCGAAGATTCGGGCGTAGATTTCGTTGGACCTCGTGTCCAAAAGAAACAGGGACGCCCTATCTGCGTCCACCAAAGCTTTGCCGAAATTCTACACCAAAGAAACACAATCAATGCCGCTGTTTTAGCGCGTTACTTAATCTCAAGTCAATTGGAACTCTCCAATTTTAATTTGCAGGTTTGGATTATCTTTGTTCTATTTATCGTATTTTTTGGCCATGTAATACTTTCAAGACTTTGTTATGATCATTTTGTCCCTTATACGAAGTGGGTGCTCAATAATAAAGTGCTGATATGTAGCAACAATAATAATAATAATAATAATAATAATAATAATAATAGAAATAATAATAATAATAATAATAGTAATAATAACAATAATAATAATAATAAAATAATAGGCCTAATAGTAATAAAATAATAATTTAAAAATTTAGCTTGAAATAATAATCCTTTTATTTAGTAAAACTTTAAAAAAACTTTATTATTATTTAAAATGTTTATATAAAAAAAAACTTAATTTGAAACGTGTTTGCATGTTTTCATAAAACGAAAAAAAATATTAATAGCACCATTTCTTCAAATATAAGTTTGTAGCATCTAATTCATGTGTTTTTGTTTTGTTTACAATAGCAAGAACTGGCTGACAATCTTGATTACATGAGGCAGTAGAGTGAGAGATAGAAGGATTGATCAAGCAGGGTGGCAAGATTATACAGAAGAAAGCGTTTACAAGCCGTACCAGATGGCAATAGCTAAATGCTTCAGTTTGGAACGTGTTTTAAAAATTGATTATTAAATAGCACACACTTTCAATTTTCTTTTTCATGTCTGTGCGATTTTTTTTTCCGCATTAACATAATATTGATTTTATTGACCACCAAATATACATCGATCGAATGTGTCTTGTGCTAGTTTGTAGACGGAATGAAATCTCCCCCAAAAGGTGTTTTGTTACTCTCATTTTTCGTGTTAGCGATACAAGTAAGCTCAAGAGAATCTTAAGCCCCCCCCCCCCCCCAGCAGTAAGACAGCGGACTGGCTTCCTACACATGAAAAAAAACGACATTCATACGGCCTTGTTTCTATTCAGTTTCTAGTACACTCAACAATACAAAAGATTGGAATGTGAAAAGGTCAAACGAAATCAGTCGATCGTATTGGAAAAATTCTAATGTAAAAAAAATTGAGGTGTAGCAATCGCTAAAGGGGGAGGGGGATAGCTCTGTATATATGAGTTAAGGGAAGTAAGAAGGATAGCTGAAAAAAAAGCGTTGTATAAATTGTGAAACGTAATGGGGGGAATTAAATAAAACAGGATGAAGCAAATAGCTGAGGTTTTTTTTTTTCTTCAAAAGAGCCCGTAAAGCTATCACGATTTAAGCCATAAAATCTGGATAGCTTTAGAAAAAAATAATTAAAAAACAAAACAAAGCTGAAACAAAACAAAATGGCAGGAGGGGTAAACCTGATCTCGTCTTGCGGTTTAGGCCTAGCGTCCGGCTGGTCAGAGGCGGTCGAGCCGCTGGGCTGGCCGACATCAAAGATGCGGGCGTAGAGCTCTCGTTTGTAATAGTCGACCAAGAACAGGGAGGCCCTGTCGGCGTTCACCAGGCGCTGGGCAAAGTTCTACACATGCAGAGGGCAATCAGAGGGTTTTCATTGGTCAGATTACAACTGGTGCTGTTTGATTGGTCAGATTACAACTGGTGCTAAGGTTTGATTGGTCAATCAGAGGGTTTTCATTGGTCAGATTACAACTGCTGCTAAGGTTTGATTGGTCAATCAGAGGGTTTTCATTGGTCAGATTACAACTGGTGCTAAGGTTTGATTGGTCAATCAGAGGGTTTTCATTGGTCAGATTACAACTGGTGCTAAGGTTTCATTGGTCAGATTACAACTGGTGCTAAGGTTTTCATTGGTCAGATTACAACTGGTGCTAAGGTTTCATTGGTCAGATTACAACTGGTGCTAAGGTTTTCATTGGTCAGATTACAACTGGTGCTAAGGTTTGATTGGTCAGATTACAACTGGTGCTAAGGTTTTCATTGGTCAGATTACAACTGGTGCTAAGGCGGATAATGGGTTTTATAATGGGAAGATATCTGGGCATACAGCAGAACGGTGCAAGGGACACGTCTTAATGGGAATATATCTAGTCGGCCATAAGGCAGCTCATTATTCCTAAATGGTGCAAGGGCAAGTCCTAATGGAAATATATCTAGTCGGCCATAAGAAAGCTCATTATTCCTAAATGGTGCAAGGGCAAGTCCTAATGGGAATATATCTAGTCGGCCATAAGAAAGCTCATTATTCCTAAATGGTGCAAGGGCAAGTCCTAATGGGAATATAATCTAGTCGGCCATAAGGCAGCTCATTATTCCTAAATGGTGCAATGGCAAGTCCTGATGGGAATATAATCTAGTCGGCCATAAGGCAGCTCATTATTCCTAAATGGTGCAAGGGCAAGTCCTAATGGGAATATAATCTAGTCGGCCATAAGGCGACTCATTATTCCTCAACGGTACCTATAAGGCGAACTAGGCAGTCGCCTAGGGCGCTGTCCATAGGGGGCGCCAAAATGGGTTGGAAAAACAAATTGAAAGTTTGAGGGGGGGGGGGGGTGCAAATCGAAAGTTTTTCCCCGAGCGCCGGGAAGGGTGGCTACGCCTCTGATAATACGGGGGCACAAAAAAAATTGCGGAGGGGGGCGCTTTTAATAAGTTTTTCCAAGGGCGCTAAATAACCTGGCGCCGGCACTGAGGGCAAGTCTTAATAACAAGATATCTGGTGACAAGGCAGATCGTTATTCCTAAACAGTGCAAGGACAGGTCTTAATGGGAAGATATCTGGTCCTAAGGCAGCTCATTATTTCTAAACGGTGCAAGGGCAAGTCTTAGAACGTTCAGATCCAAATAGAGATAATATTTTGTTGCAATACTTTCAGGGACTTTTTTCACTTAGAGGGTTTTTTTTTGCAACTTAGATACAACACATTGCATTAGTGAGATTCAGAATCCTATAATTATAATTTGATCATATATCGCATAAACATACACCCACAGACAAATACTGCGTGTATGTAGAAGCAAATATACATTACATATGGGATATTATATATTTTAATATATATTTTAATGAGATGAATCCGTGACATTAATTATATCTGTCCCCTGATACGATTACACCCCTATATATTTTGAAGATATCATTGATATACGCTTATGACGTACATCGATAGCATGAGGCTGATTTCCAGCGCAGGAGATGATTCGTTATCATGCTGTTGTTTATTTATTGTAAGTTTAAGCAGACATAGGCATAGACCCCCCCCCCCCCATTTTAACGATTTAGAGAATATATCATGCAGCTATTACGTCAAATAACCTTTAGTGTGAGTATGGACGGATGGGAAATGACATCACATGTAATGCACACGTATCATCCTCTTTTCCCGTTCGTGCTCAAGACACACGGGGCAGATGAAGAAGAATTCATTCGTTTCTGTGACCTCGGCATATGAAGGAATAGTGTGGTCAGCACTATGCCCAGCCGCCTTTATTTTCCCCTAACGTGAGTTATGTACCCATCAGAGCTGAGTGGACTCGGGGACGTTTTACTGACTTGAACGCGGATTCAAACTCGAGACTTTCGGGTTAGCAGTCTAGTACTCTACCGCCGTCCATTAATGCATGAGTATATCAGTGAGTCATAATTTGCGTTTGGTAAACAAACGGAGAACTCTAATTATAGAACAAGTGAACTTGATACTATTTGTAACGATTCTAGTGATTCTATTGAAATTATCCTTCGGCGGCGATTTTTTTTTCTATTGCGCATGCAGCACGTAATTAAATGTTATTAAGATAAGACGATTATGTCATTTAGTTAACGACCAAGCCAGTGTCAAGCTTAATGGGAGTCCCACCTTGTTATTAATTAAATTCTATTACATTTGCACATCACAATTTTGTTTTACCGCATTAAGGCAACATATTGCCGATAAATCACGATACAGATATTGGAGTATGGTATTAAAAAAAACTATTTTCTCAGACCCTACGGTCCAAAAGGCATGTGAAGTTGAGTTCATGTTCCACTGACCTCAGCGTATAAAGAGATTGTGAGGTCAGCACTATGTCCCACACTTTAGCAAAATGTTAATAAATCTCTACGGCCAAAGGTTATTGAGCTGATTTGTTTTTCTATATTGTGCCCTGGTGATATTAAATAAAACAACTCTTCTTTGCAACTTTAATTATTTTTTAAAGTTCATGTATTTACTATACACGATTTTCATGTAAATTAATTAATTATTACAAATATAAAAAGTATGAACTTACCATAATCTTCATAATAACAACATCCATACTAACAATATCTTGAAAAACCGATCTGAAATATTCAATAGACAGTATTGTACGAATATTGCTTAGCATTATATTTCGCAAACACTCTTAGTAAACAATAGGCTGACAAAATACTAAAAAAACTCTACTGGTAAGGGTTACTTGCATTTTAAATGGTAAGCCTATCATGAAAAAATACTGAACCACTTACTTGGTAACTTCAAGCAAAAAATCACTGAGTTTTCTTTGTCGAATCATAACACTGTGTGTCTAGGGGAAAACAGATTACAGCTATAGAACATGCCAGTACTGCTAGAGAACATGTTAGTAGAACATGTCAGTAAAACATGTCAGTAAAACATGTCAGTAGAACATGTCAGTAGAACATGTCAGTAGAACATGTCAGTAGAACATGTCAGTAGAACATGTCAGTACAGCTATAGAACATGTCAGTAGAACATGTCAGTAGAACATGTCAGTACAGCTATAGAACATGTCAGTAGAACATGTCAGTAGAACATGTCAGTAGAACATGTCAGCACAGCTATAGAACATGTCAGTAGAACATGTCAGTACAACATGACAGTAGAACATGTCAGAAGAACATGTCAGTAGAACATTTCAGTACAGCTATAGAACATGTCAGTACAACATGGCAGTAGAACATGTCAGTAGAACATGTCAGTAGAACATATCACTAGAACATTTCAGTAGAACATGTCAGTACAGCTATAGAACATGTCAGTAGAACATGTCAGTAGAACATGTCAGTAGAACATGTCAGAAGAACATGTCAGTAAAGCTAGAGAACATGTCAGTACAGCTAGAGAACATGTTAGTAGAACATGGCAGTAGAACATGTTAGTAGAACATGCCAGTAGAACATGCCAGTAGAACATGTCAGTAGAACATGTCAGAAGAACATGTCAGTACAGCTAGAGAACATGTCAGTACAGCTAGAGAACATGTTAGTAGAACATGGCAGTAGAACATGTTAGTAGAACGTGTCAATAGAACATGTCAGTAGAACATGTCAGTAGAACATGTCAGAAGAACATGTCAGTACAGCTAGAGAACATGTCAGTACAGCTAGAGAACATGTTAGTAGAACATGGCAGTAGAACATGTCAGTAGAACATGTCAGTAGAACATGTCAGTAGAACATGTCAGTAGAACGTGTCAATAGAACATGGCAGTAGAACATGTCAGTAGAACATGTCAGTAGAACATGGCAGTAGAACATGGCAGTAGAACATGACAGTAGAACATGTCAGTAGAACATGTCAGTAGAACATGTCAATAAATAATGTCAGTAGAACATGTCAGTAGAACATGGCAGTAGAACATGACAGTAGAACATGTCAGTAGAACATGTCAGTAGAAAATGTCAGTAGAACATGTCAGTAAATATACCAGAACTTCCAAGTACACATTATTTATGTAACTTTTATTACATTACAATGTTAATATTCCACTCTTTTTAAGTACAAGTATTCGTCGAATAATTTTTAATAAGTGAAAATTAAATAACATTAATTTATAAAAATACATCAATTGTTAAGATTAAATAAATAAAGCTATAATGCAAAAGCGAGAGTTAGTACATATGATTTAGCATAGCAAATATATTTTGATAATATATATTTTAAACATGTAAACACAAAGTAGCTACTCTAGTTTATATATATATATATATATATATATATATATATATATATATATATATATATATATATATATATATATATATAGGGGCATATATATATATATATATATATATATATATATATATATATATATATATATATATATATATATATATATATATGCCCCTATATATAAAGAATGATTTAAACTTGTCTTAATTTTTGTTTACAAAGAGCTAACATGTAAGTATAGCTAACCCAAGAATAACTTCATGTTTTCCTCAATTTTTAAAAATATTTTCAACGTATTTTAAGAAATAAAATAAATCTACCAGTATTTTTATATATATTAACTTTTAAACAATAACGACGTACATCAAATAATCAACAAACATGCAGGAGCGACAAGCAAGGGCTAGAACACAGAGTGTAAGCAGTAAGGTGACAAAATGTGCTGTTTGTCTGATATACTTGGTCGAATGTATCGTGCTGCTACTGTAGACTAACCATACGTTGAGTGTTGATTTTTTTTGTATCTCTCATCCGCGGCAAAGTAATGCGGCATGTTGTGATACTTTAGGCTCTTATAAAATTGACAACGGTGGGACTACAACGCTTCATCTTTTTCAGCTGATATCGCTGTTATGGTTAAGACTGGAGACAGAGTTTCTTTCAGGAATCCCTTCGGGGAAGGGGGGAGGGGGTCAAAAAACGTCCACCGCCACCCGAATGAAATAGAATTTTTATAGGAAACATATACTTTTACAAGTGACCCCCCCCCCCACGGTAATTTTAGACCCCCCCCACTGAGAGTAATAAATGCCCCCCCCCCACCGGAAAAAAATGTCTGAAAGAAACACTGACTAGACGTAGAATATGGCTTAGATTCAGGAAGAGGCCTTTTTTTAAAAAGGAAAGCGACAAAAATTGTTTCAATACAACCTACAGGCCATAGAGAAAGTCTATAAAATATATATTGTTATCAAATATGTAGGCCTAAATAAATAACTGTTTTTTAGAAAAATAAAATTACAACACAAAAAATAAGTGTACGCATCGTAAATTAAGTCAACCCTTTCTTTAAACTAACCCTTATAACTCACACCAAAGTTAGATATAACTATGAATAATGTAAGTAATACAATATCGGGCCTTGATCTACACTTATCTGTTTCTAAGAATTCCGCATCCTCTTTTTTCACTTGCTGTTTAGCCTGTGAGCAACCCATTTCCTCAGGTATGTTCGTTTTTTTACTTCTCAAACAAAAACACACCATCTCAGTTTTTATTTCCTCACATAAGCTCTTGGTTCATCAATGATGTTGCTTGTGTTTGTGAACATGATAGATCCTGTATCAGCTCGCCTACGCAAGTCAATGTCTTAAACTCCACACAGTGTCCGTGCTAAGCACAAAGGAAGTCTATATGAATTATGACTTCTTAACATTAGCAATATATACATGTACTCCATGAAGATCGGCAGCGAAAAAAAATATCCGTTTAAATTCTGAAGTTAGATTAGATTAGAGGAGAGAAATACGAGTATTTTGTATTTTTTTTTACCAAGCGGAAGTCATGCCGCCGTTGTTGAGAGACTTCGCACTGTTGAAAGTCCAAAAATCGGAATTTCCCGAACCGCTGCGGTGTAATTGAAATTGATATCACACTAATGGACAGGAAATTCAAGTTTTTTGTTGTTGGTGTGTGGTTTAGATGATGTGTGTTCATAAAAATCACAGGGATGTTAAAAGCAAGCACGGTGACACAGTAGCGTAGCGAGGGGGGGGGGGACATATGTCCCCGGGCGCCGACCTTAGGGGGCGCCAAAATGGGTTGGAAAAATAAATTGAAAGGTTGAGGGGGGTGCAAATTGAAAGTTTGAGGGGGGTACAAATCGAAATCTTGAGGGGGGGGGGTTCAAATCGAAAGTTTGAGGGGGGGGGGGTGCTAATCGAAATCTTGAAGGGTCGCTACGCCTCTGCGGTTGCGGTGACACGAACAGAGAACAATGTAATGAGTAGAGGGATGAAATACCTCGGCTTTAATTAGCGAAGTTGTTCCCAAAATCAAGAGGAGGGAGGCGATCTGTTAGTAAGCAGAATGTTAGTTAGACACAGCTAGAGCTAGCTACACACTACTCATTGGGTTAGCTGGAGAATCAGGGTGGGGGGGGGGATGCTGAGGGGTGGGGGAGGGCGGCTTCATAATAAGGGAATTATGGAGGTCGGATGTTAATTGATCTTTACTAAACACTGAGTAGTAGCTTAATTAAAAAAAATTAACTTATGAAATAATGTATGCTCTATAAGTCAACATGAAGAGTTAATAATCCATGATAATTTTTTATCAATACAAGCTTTATTTTTTAAACATCAGACAAAATGTTAGTGTTATACTAGGAAATATCACAGTAACTTTTACACTATTCTTGAAATATATTATTGAAACATTGTTATATACATTTACTGTAAACACTCTTTTTGTGGTATCATAGCAAAGACTTTAACTTAAAAAAAAGGTTTTAAGAATCATCAAATATAAAATATTTCCAATGAGTATCTAATACTTTATGTAGCGGTCCTGTTATTGTATAAACCTAAATGGCGTGCTAATATTTTATCGATTATATTATCGAGTACGGATAGTTGTTGTAATTCTTTAAACACTTTTAAAAAAATGTTTGAGTTGAAATGAGTAACATGTTAACTGATGGTGTTCAACTCGCCTTTCGTATTTAATATCAGTAATGTAAACTAAATATTATAAAATATCGTAGCTTTAAATTATATACATGCGAGAACGGGTGAAGGGTAGGGGTTATTGATTTTTAGGGGTTCGGGAGGGGGTGGGGGGGGGGGGGGGGGAAGCTGCGGGTTAATAAAAAATGATTGAATGTTGAAAAATAAAATGTCAGTAGAAAACACTTTTAATAAAAAAAAAACTGTTAATAGAAAAAAATATTAGAAAAAATGTTAATAGAAAAAAATGTTTAAATAAAAAAAATGTTAGTAGAAAAACTATTGTCTAGATTCTAGACTATGGTCACCCAAGACAAATCTCTACACAAACTGTAGATAAGGGAAGTAAGTCGTGATGTGGGAGAGACGATAGTTACCTCGACATAATCCACCAGCATATCGTACCATTGAAACATTAGAGTAGCCACCTAGAGCGAGTGATGGTGAAGTTTGTCATTGGGGGTAGGTGGCAGGGTGGGGAAGGGGGGTTCAGATGAATTGGGATATTTACGAATGAGGAGGGGGGATTTAGGTGTGTGTATGTATGTGTGATAGAGGGGGGAGGGTGAACAATTCTGATGAAATAGGTGGGAATCCACTTGGGATAAATAGTATGAATGGGGCTGGGGGCGAAATATATGCAGGTGTGTGGTGTGTATATGCAATACATATATGAAATATATTCAGGTGTGTGGGCTCTCAGTAGGTGGTGGGGGGATATTGATGTGGTGGGGGAATATTGATGATCTTGATGTGGTGGGGGAATATTGATGATCTTGATGTGGTGGGGAATATTGATGATCTTGATGTGGTGGGGGAATATTGATGATCTTGATGTGGTGGGGGAATATTGATGATCTTGATGTGGTGGGGGGGGGGATATTGATGTGGTGGGGGAATATTGATGATCTTGATGTGGTGGGGGAATCAATATGTGGTGGGGGATCTTGATGTGACGGGGGAATATTGATGATTTTGATGTGACGGGGGAATATTGATGATATTGATGTGGTGGCGGAATATTGATGATCTTGATGTGGTGGGGGAATATTGATGATCTTGATGTGGTGGGGAATATTGATGATCTTGATGTGGTGGGGGAATATTGATAATCTTGATGTGGTGGGGGAATCAATATGTGATGGGGGGGGGGGGAGATATTGATGTGACGGGGGAATTTTAATGTGGGGGAATCAATATCTGGGGGTGGGATCTAGATGTGACGGGGGAGTATCGAAATGTGAGGGAGGATGGGTGAATGTAAAATAAACAATCGAACCATTTTCCGATTTCCGTGGAGACAATAATTTTAATTAATTGACAAAAAAGTAAAAATAGATCAAACAACATGCCGAGATGTGTTTGTAGGTGTTTCCACATGACCATTGCGTGTCACCATACAGAAGGTGTCTCTACTACAGGAAACACCTTGCCACCATTTGGTTTATTCCTCAATTGGTAGTCTATGTTTATAAGATACCATAAGCTCAGATTCCCTAACAAACATAACGATAGCTGAACTTCAAGGGCTTTCATGGCGAATCGCCCTTAGGGTTAGTGACGTTGTAACAGCCCAATACACATAATGTACAGACTGGCCGCAATCATTATTTATAGTCAAGTGAATATATATTCTAATAATATTTCTTAAGTATTATGAATCATCACCATCTTCATCTTTTCCCGTTCGTGCCAAAGACACATAGAACAGATGAAGTAGTTAATGTGTTTCAATGACCTCGGTATACAGCGTGATAGTGTGGTCAGCTTGACGAATAATGACAGCAACATAACCATTTAAACAAAAAGGATAGTAAAATTCCCGTCAGGGTTGATGAAGTACTGTTTATATGTTTCTTGATCTCGGCATATGAAGGGATAGTGTTGTCAGCACTATGCCAAATCGTCTTTTCTTTCCCCAAAATAAACCAGGTATCCATCAGAGCTGGGTTGACTCCGGAAAGTCCTACAGTCCCGAGTCCTAATCGAGATCCGAACACAAGACATTCGGGCTAGTAGCCTAACGCTCTACCATTCGACCGCGCCATCCCATATTTAAAAACAAATGAGTACACAGATCCTACCTCCTCCTCTTCTTCTGTGAACTGGCTCCCTGCCGTCTGCCTGTAAAACTCTACCACACCTGTAGAAAAAAACAACTCTCAAACTTCAAAACTTCGTCGCGACGTGTCTCAATATCTTAATGCACTGTGAACTACATCACAACATAAACAAAATGTCAACGCCAATTATAACAACATCAGTTCCTTTTAAGATCACCCCACTCAAAGCACCTCTTTGAACGAAATGGGAAATGAATATTATATTCAAATAAAACTTCTCTATTTTAAACACTTTTAAATTGCCCACCTCCCCTTCAGGAATTTTATCTCCATCCCTTTCGTAACGTCTGCAGACAAATCCAAGAACCATAAACTAAATTCACCAAACCTTACTAATTTTAATTAACCAATCCACCAAATTGTACTCACTTTAATCCAACCAATCCACCAAGTCTTACTCACCTTAAAACCAACCAACTCTACCAAATTTTACTCACCAAAGCACGTTTCCGCCTCGTTTAAAATCGGCAGCACCATAGCACACTCCGCGGTCTTGTCAGTGACCGACAGCCCTTCAGGGTAACTGGCATCCTAAACAATGAAAGAAACAAGTATGTTAGCTTATGTTTAGACGACAACTTGTTCATTGTTGCTCCGTGGTCGAATTGTAGCATGCTCGCTGCTTATCTAAGTGACCGAGGCTCAAACCCCACAGTGTGATGGAAATATACAAAAGTTGTTTTCATACACCCGTGTTGTAATGTAATACACCTTGTCATTTACGGTTGTTTTTGGGTGAATTACAAGTTCTGCCCCCACTAAATCTACACGTATCGCAAGAGATGGTATAGAAGAACGCATGTAATTAATTCAACAGCACCATACACAGACCGGCTGATAGATGCAGATCTAACTAAATATACTCATTAAATGATCTAAATTGAGTCATCGTCTGCACTAGATGCACTCACTCTTAGATCTAGATGAACACAACGTTTTATTTAGACTTGCATATAAAATAACACAGATTCACTCACCATATGGATTAGTTTCAATCACCAAGTGACCTACATTCCCACACCAACGACCTAGATCCTCACAACCATAATATAGTTTCCGATACAACATGACCTAGTTTCAGACACCCCATGACCTACATTCCTACACCAACGACCTAGATCCGCACAACCATCTAGATTCCGATACCACATGACCTAGTTTCACACACCCCATGCCCTAGATTCTCACACCCCAAGACCTCGTTCCACACACCCTTCTAGATCGCGATACCACATGACCTACTTTCAGACACCCCATGACCTAGATTCCCACATCCCACAACCTAGATTCCGATACCACGTGACCTAGTTTCAGAAGCCATGCCCTAGATTTCCACACCCCACGACCTAGATTCCGATACCATATAACCTAGTTTCAGACACCCCATGACCTAGATTCGCACCCATGACCTAGATTCACACCTCCATGACCTAGACGCCACTGCCCTTGACCTCTATGTACTCACCCCTTGCAGACGATGTAGACGTGTCGGTTCTTTAGACAGCGCCACTGTCGCAGCCGCTGAGTACCCCAAGGACAATTTTTCTTTGGCGCCTATCGTTACGTCACCGCTGAGTTAAAAACATTAGTCAAATGAGTTCACCTCAAAATTATTATTCTGATAATTAAGATCACCACAAAATTAGAACTGACTAGATAATTGAGTTCATCACAAAATTAGAACACAATGTATACTTGAGTTCACCACAAAATTAGAACACACTAGATAATTGAGTTCATCACAAAATTAAATCGACACTAGATAATTGAGTTTAACACTGAATTAGAACAGATTAAATGATTTCTAGTTTGTTTATAATTACTCAACTAAAAGTAAATGTATAACAATACAGTTACAACAATGATTATCTTCAGGGGAGTGAGTAAAGGCTTTTCTGACGATGTGATACGTCGAGGTGGGGGTAGCGGGGAGGAGGAGGGGAGTCAATTAATTTACTCATCAACTTTTATTGTAGAACAAAATTGATGAAAAGATTAAATAACTATGTTAGAACTATTAGTAGACGAATACTGAGATAGAGGGTATGGGGCGGGGGTTAGGTCGGCTAATATTGTTTGACTTTCACTTATGCTTCTCCACCACCCCCACCCCCACACACACCCCACACCCCACAAATACACACCCTTAATGAGAAAAAAAATGAGTGATACACTTACTTTTCAGTTCGAGACAGCCGTGAGATCTCCTAACAGGTGGGGGAGAAACAAAAAGACACAGTTGTACATTAATTTCGTGCAATCAAAACAATGCTGAACATTGATAATTTCAGTAGAACAATAATATCTTCAACTTTTTCTCTTTTGTAAAACATAAATATGCCAATTTATTAATTGCTCAGACTGATTAAAAGGATATTTCCAATAAAATTATGATGATAAAAGCAGACTTTTACTAACAACAACCCCCCCCCCCCCTTAAAACTAAACCTCCCTACTATTTGAGCGACTATTACTAGAACAAGACGTGACTTTTTTTTTTACTGTCTGGGTCAAAGAGGTTGTGTCAATAAATATGGGGCTCATCATTCCAAATTAAACGATATATCTTACCCCCCCCCCCCCCCACTGGTCACTCGCTGGTGTTAATTATTAGACACCCAAACAAACTAATTTACATGTTTTAGTGAACATTTCTCTAAGTTGTGATAAAATATAACTCTATTTCAGAGGCCCGAACTCTAATTGTGGGCCTTCAATACACCCTGGTATTAAAATATCACAGAGGCACCGAACTTATTGTGGGCATCTTTAATACACACTTGAACTAAAATATCACAGGGACCCCTAGCTGGCCGTGGGTCCCTTGATAACACATGGGTACTATATTATCACAGGGCCCACAATAATACTAAAATACCACAGGGGCCCCGAGCTGGCTGTGCCCCCCCCCCTACCTATAATAACCTAAGCTTTCAAATGTACTCACTTTTCTATCCGGGTCACACGAGTACAAAGTGTAGGTATCTGAGCCGATTGCTGCAAAAAAAAAAAAAAAAAAAAAAAAATTCAGGAGGGGTACACATTAGTATCCGTGATCAATTACATGAGGTCCATGTCTTTTTAAACGTTTACACTGATTTTTCAATACTAGACGCTGGACCAAAATACCACACACCTGACCCCCAATACCACACACCTGACCCCCAAATACCACACACCGGACCCTCAATACCACACAGCTGACCCCCAATACAACACACCTGACCCCCAATACCATACACCTGACCCCCAATACCACACACCTGACCCCCAATACCACACAGCTGACCCCAAATACCACACACCTGACCCCCAATACACCTGACCCTCAATACCACACACCTGACCCCCCAATACCACACAGCTGACCCCCAATACCACACACCTGATCCCTAATACCACACAGCTGACCCCCAATACCAAACACCTGATCCCCAATACACCTGACCCTCAATACCACACACCTGACCCCCAATACCACACAGCTGACCCCCAATACCACACACCTGACCCCCAATACACCTGACCCTCAATACCACACAGCTGACCCCCAATACCACACACCTGATCCCCAATACACCTGACCCCCAATACCACACACCTGACCCCCAATACCACACAGCTGACCCCCAATACCACACACCTGACCCCCAATACACCTGACCCTCTATACCACACACCTGACCCCCAATTCCACACACCTGACCCCCAATACACCTGACCCCCAATACACCTGACCCCCAATACCACACACCTGACCCCCAATACCACACACCTGACCCCCAATACCACACACCTGACCCCCAATTCCACACACCTGACCCCCAATACCACACACTTGACCCTCAATACACCTGACCCCCAATACACCTGACCCTCAATACCACACACCTGACCCCCAATACCACACATCTGACCCCCAATACCACACACCTGACCCCCAATACACCTGACCCTCAACACCACACACCCCCCAATACCATACACCTGACCCCCAATACCACACACCTGACCCCCAATTCCACACAGCTGACCCCCAATACCACACACCTGATCCCCAATACACCTGACCCTCAATACTACACACCTGACCATCAATACCACACAGCTGACCCCCAATACCACACACCTGATCCCCAATACACCTGACCCCCAATACCACACACCTGACCCCCAATACCACACAGCTGACCCCCAATACCACACACCTGACCCCCAATACACCTGACCCTCTATACCACACACCTGACCCCCAATACCAAACACCTGACCCCCAATACCACACACCTGACCCACAATTCGATACACCTGACCCCCAATACACCTGACCCCCAATACACCTGACCCCCAATACCACACACCTGACCCCCAATACCACACACCTGACCCCCAATACACCTGACCCTCAATACCACACACCTGACCCCCAATACCACACACTTGACCCCCAATACACCGGACCCTCAATACCACACACCTGACCCCCAATACCACACACCTGACCCCAAATTCCACACACCTGACCCCCAATACCACACACCTGACCCCAAATTCCACACACTTGACCCCCAATACACCTGATCCCCAATACCACACAGCTGACCCCCAATACCACACAGCTGACCCCCAATACCACACACCTGACCCCCAATACCACACAGCTGACCCCCAATACCACACACCTGACCCCCAATACCACACACCTGACCCCCAATACACCTGACCCTCAATACCACACACCTGGCCCCCAATACCACACACTTGACCCCCAATACACCTGACCCTCAATACCACACACCTGACCCCCAATACCACACACCTGACCCCCAATACCACACACCTGACCCCCAATACACCTGACCCTCAATTCCACACACCTGACCCCCAATACCATACACCTGACCCCCAATACACCTGACCCCCAATACCACACAACTGACCCTCAATACCACACACTTGACCCCCAATACACCTGACCCTCAATTCCACACACCTGACCCTCAATACCACACACCTGACCCCCAATACCACACACTTGACCCCCAATACACCTGACCCCCAATACCACACACCTGACCCCCCAATACACCAGACCCCCAATACCACACACCTGACCCCCAATACCACACAGCTGACCCCCAATACCACACACCTGACCCCCAATACCAAAAACTTGACCCCCAATACACCTGACCCTCAATACCACACACCAGACCACCAATACCACACACCTGACCCCCAATTCCACACACCTGACCCCCAATTCCACACACCTGACCCCCAATACCACACACCTGACCCCCAATACCACACAGCTGACCCCCAATACCACACACCTGACCCTCAATTCCACACACCTGACCCCCAATACCACACACCTGACCCCCAATACCACACACCTGACCCCCAATACACCTGACCCTCAATACCACACACCTGACCCCCAATACCACACACCTGACCCCCAATACACCTGACCCTCAATACCACACACCTGACCCCCAATACCACACACCTGACCCCCAATACCACACACCTGACCCCCAATACCACACACCTGACCCCCAATACCACACACCTGACCCCCAATACCACACACCTGACCCCCAATACCACACACCTGACCCCCAATACACCTGACCCTCAATACCACACACCTGACCCCCAATACCACACACCTGACCCCCAATACCACACACCTGACCCCCAATACCACACACCTGACCCCCAATACCACACACCTGACCCCCAATACACCTGACCCCCAATACACCTGACCCTCAATTCCACACACCTGACCCCCAATACCACACACTTGACCCCCAATACACCTGACCCCCAATACCACACACCTGTCCCCCAATACCACACACCTGACCCCCCAATACACCAGACCCCCAATACCACACACCTGACCCTCAATACCACACACCTGACCCCCAATACCACACACCTGACCCCCCAATACACCAGACCCCCAATACCACACACCTGACCCCCAATACCACACACCTGACCCCCCAATACACCAGACCCCCAATACCACACACCTGACCCCCAATACCACACAGCTGACCCCCAATACCACACACCTGACCCTCAATACCACACAGCTGACCCTCAATACCACACACCTGACCCCTAATACCACACACCTGACCCCCCAATACACCAGACCCCCAATACCACACACCTGACCCCCAATACCACACACCTGACCCCCAATTCCACACACCTGACCCCCAATACCACACACCTCACCCCCCAATACACCAGACCCCCAATACCACACTCTTGACCCCCCAATACACCTGACCCCCAATACCACACACCTGACCCTCAATTCCACACACCTGACCCCCAATACCACACACCTGACCCCCAATACCACACACCTGACCCCCAATACACCTGACCCACAATACCACACACCTGACCCCCAATACCACACACCTGACCCCCAATACACCTGACCCTCAATACCACACACCTGATCCCCAATACCACACACCTGACCCCCAATACCACACACCTAACCCCCAATACCACACACCTGACCCCCAATACCACACACCTGACCCCCAATACACCTGACCCTCAATACCACACACCTGACCCCCAATACCACACACCTGACCCCCAATACACCTGACCCTCAATACCACACACCTGACCCCCAATACCACACACCTGACCCCCAATACCACACACCTGACCCCCAATTCCACACACCTGACCCCCAATACCACACACCTGACCCTCAATTCCACACACCTGACCCCCAATACCACACACCTGACCCCCAATACCACACACCTGACCCCCAATACACCTGACCCTCAATACCACACACCTGACCCCCAATACCACACACCTGACCCCCAATACACCTGACCCTCAATACCACACACCTGACCCCCAATACCACACACCTGACCCCCAATACACCTGACCCTCAATACCACACACCTGACCCCCAATACCACACACCTGACCCCCAATACCACACACCTGACCCCCAATACCACACACCTGACCCCCAATACCACACACCTGACCCCCAATACCACACACCTGACCCCCAATACCACACACCTGACCCCCAATACACCTGACCCTCAATACCACACACCTGACCCCCAATACCACACACCTGACCCCCAATACCACACACCTGACCCCCAATACCACACACCTGACCCCAATACCACACACCTGACCCCCAATACCACACACCTGACCCCCAATACACCTGACCCCCAATACACCTGACCCTCAATTCCACACACCTGACCCCCAATACCACACACTTGACCCCCAATACACCTGACCCCCAATACCACACACCTGTCCCCCAATACCACACACCTGACCCCCCAATACACCAGACCCCCAATACCACACACCTGACCCTAAATACCACACACCTGACCCCCAATACCACACACCTGACCCCCCAATACACCAGACCCCCAATACCACACACCTGACCCCCAATACCACACACCTGACCCCCAATACACCAGACCCCCAATACCACACACCTGACCCCCAATACCACACAGCTGACCCCCAATACCACACACCTGACCCTCAATACCACACAGCTGACCCTCAATACCACACACCTGACCCCTAATACCACACACCTGACCCCCCAATACACCAGACCCCCAATACCACACACCTGACCCCCAATACCACACACCTGACCCCCAATACCACACACCTGACCCCCAATACCACACACCTCACCCCCCAATACACCAGACCCCCAATACCACACTCTTGACCCCCCAATACACCTGACCCCCAATACCACACACCTGACCCTCAATACCACACACCTGACCACCAATACCACACACCAGACCCCCAATACCACACACCAGACCCCCAATACCACACACCTGACCCCCAATACCACACACCTGACCCCCAATACCACACACCAGACCCCCAATACCACACACCTGACCCCCAATACCACACACCTGACCCCCAATACCACATACTTGACCCCCAATACACCTGACCCTCAATACCACACACCTGACCCCCAATACCACACACCTGACCCTCAATACCACACACCTGACCCCCAATACACCTGACCCCCAATACACCTGACCCCCAATACCACACACTTGACCCCCAATACCACACACCTGACCCCCAATACCACACACCTGACCCCCAATACCACACACTAGACCCCCAATACCACACACCTGACCCCCAATACCGGACAACTAACCTGAAGCCACACAAGCGGCCAGCTCCAAAAGAACCATAACTCTTCCATTTGTGTGATGGAATTCTTTGGACAACTCTTGCAGGACCCGCCCTTTACTCGTCTGGAGTCTGATCTACAGGGAAGACAGAGATTTAGTAAAGACAGCAGTTTTTAAATCAACTACACTACACCCAGTTGGCAGAGATTTAGTAATGACAGCAGTCTTAAAATCAACTATACTACACCGGGTTTATAGAGATTTAGTAAAGACAGCAGTTTTTAAATCAACTACACTACACCCAGTTGGTAGAGATTTAGTAATGACAGCAGTCTTAAAATCAGCTATACTACACCGGGTTTATAGAGATTTAGTAATGACAGCATTTTTAAAATCAACTACACTACACCAGGTTGTTAGAGATTTAGTAATGACCGCAGTTTTCCTAGGTAATTTACTGTCCCCAGCTAACGTGCATTAGCTACCCGGGATTCGAACTTGGGACTTTTGGAGTTAGCAATTGTGCGTTCTTCTGCCCCACCGTTTGAAGGATTATTCAGAACCTAAGGTACAATATGAGCTCAACGAAGATTTTGAGATATAGACACAAATTGTAAATACTAATTATTCTTTCTCATAAAGATTTTTATTTAAAAATATAAGTATCGAAAATATAAATTATTAAACAAAAAGTATTTGAAGTGAAATACATTTTTACGTCGTAAAATATACTGAACCTGCAGGTGCAGTGTATACATACTAGTTTTACAATGTAAAACAAAAGCTGAACTTACTTTCCATTTGGACAACGGACTTTTTTCTAAATCATGACCCGTGTGTCCCCCTGTAGAAAAAACAAGTTTACGGTAAAGAGTTAGAAAATTGATGAGGCCGGCTTGACTTTTATATGTCCTGTTTTATGTCAGTGCAATCTAAACATAGCATTATATGCCAGCCCAGATACCCATGATTTAGGTAGTAAATGTTTTAGACACTGTATTGCTTTACAGCAGAGGTCTCCAAACTTTTCAGTCCGAGGGCCGCATTAACTATCGAATTTCAGTTCGGGGGCCAATTTCTTCAAAGCATGTCTTTGATTTTTCTGGGCAAAGTTCCTCAGCCATCACCAACAAACGGTTTTTCCGTGGACAAAAAAATCTCCGCGGGCCGGATGAGAGGACATCGTGGTCGCATCCGGCCCGCGGGCCGTAGTTTGGAGACCCCTGCTTTACAGTCAGCACCAGTAATGTGATTGGTCCTGTTGAAATTCTACTGAGCATAGTCAAAACAAAGACGTTGAGATGGTATGGGCATGGCACAAGAACCAGCAGTCTATACAAAACAATTAGGGCTGGTAAGTAGGTCACCACCCAGCTCTACGGCTCAATAAAACCTGCATGAGCCATAGAACTGGTTGGTGACCTACTTACCAGCCCTATAATGCAGGAGACACAGTGCCAGAAGGAGGGGAAGGCAAAGACGTCAAATGATGGATGCCATCAAGGATTGGACTGTGCTGTCCGTTGTAAAAAAAAAAAAAGGAGCAGAGGACAGATCCTGATGTTGGGGAAAATTATAACCTGTGGTGCCCCAGTGCCCCTTAGGGTTAAGGGATGATTGATTGATTGCGTTCCAAGATCTTTATATTACTTAAGTATATTGGATAATATCCTGATATACTTCTCCGTCCTCAAGCCCCCCCTCCCCCCCCCTAATTGGCTATCAGTAAGGAACAACATAATTAAAAATCTTAGAAGCTAACTTTATGTGGACAGCATCTGTTTGTATAGAAAGCCTACTTTTTTTTTGTTGTTGTCTCTCAACTTAGCCCATAATAAATATTTTTCTCCACATTATCGTCTAGGGGAGGTGATCAGATATCTTTGAAATGCCAAAAAAAAATTGAGAACTTTTCTTTTTCTTTTTTTTTTTTACCCCAGACATGTAATGTACAGCGTCAATTTGCCTTGCATGTTCGCTTTAGTATTGCAGTTTTCATCATAGGCTTGTGAAAACTGATACAGATTTAAAATAGTAATACTTCTTTCTTACATGTAGCCTACTTGCATTCATTTAAAATGGTTTACTTAAACATAGATCTAATACAAAATGTCTAATTACAATTTTATTTTTAAACCTGAAAATGCAAATATGTAAGTAAATAGTGATTCAATGGATTTTTTTTTCATCGACTTTGTGGTTTGAGGGTGTTTTGGCTTTTAAGTATTAAAAAAGTACTATACAAGCAGTCGAAATGTTGAGTACAATGAGGCAAATCAAATGTTCTTCCCTTTCAAACATCTACTTCTACAGCAGTCCGCCCACATGTTTTTTAAACATTTAAAATAGTAATTTTTTTTCACTATCTCAGAACTTTTTTTTAATAACTATAACATTTCTTCAACAAGATAGATTACACAATTTTAATATTTATTTCTTTTCAAATGTGTTTAATTTTTTTTTTTTAATTTGGGCAAACAAAATATATGGATGTATAATTAAATAGAACAAAACTGTGCCAAATCAGCAATCTATATATTTAGTCATATTTCTGCAAAATGGAAACTTTGCATATCAATAATAAAGGGTATACTGGTATACTAAGGAAAAACAAAACAAAACATGTACGGTATTATAAAATATTGAACAATGAAAACTGACTAATTTCAGTAGTTTGGCAGAGTGAGCAAGTTTTTACACTCTAGAAATAGTAGTTAGTATAACTTTCATGTACGGTTTTTTTAATTTTTTTTTTTTTTTTTTTTAATTTTTTTTTATTTTAATTTTTTTTTGTTTAAACCCAGATCAAACATTAAGCGACGAGAAAATTAAATATCATTTTATAAAAATTGCATTGTTCTTAAAAATATCGAAATTAAACTTGTAGCCTAGCGAAAAGATACCAAATACTCTATACAATTAATACGTTAAAAAATAATGTTTGGAAATAAACACAACGATCATTTATATTTAATTTTGAATCTGTAGTGCATTGTTCTTAGTACAGCTGTAAATGTATCTAATGGAAAAATTAGTAAATAGCGTATAAAATGAGATAGTTTGAGTTATTGTTTCCCTTTGAAGCAAAAAAAAAAAGAAATTCGGAGTTGCGGTTCTTACCGTTGACAGCCGTACTGGTGAGCGAGTTCAGCGCGTGAGAGATGGACTGCATAGGCCGCACCTGGAGCCATCGCTCGATTCGATCTGTGGTCACGTGGTTGGAGATGTACTGGTCAAGCACATCCGGGTTCTGTCTGAGGTATTGTGTCACAAGCTCTGGGGATAAGTCTGTGAGGGAGGGTCGGGGGAAGGGAGAATTTTAAAGTTCAAAAAAAAAAAGATAGATTTGCTAAAGTAGATAAAACATCCAGTTTGTTCACAAGCACCCTTTTGTATCTGTATGAGGTGGAGAATTTTTTAAGTTTAATTTTTTTTTGTTCAATCAGGTATAACAAAACATCAAGTTAATCGATGTCATAGCTTTAAGAGACATATATATATATATATATATATATATATATATATATATATATATATATATATATTATATATATATATATATATATATATATATATATATATATATATATATATATATATATATATATATATATATATATATATATATATATATATATATATATATATATATATATATGTCTCTTAAAGCTATGACACATAATATATATATATATATATGTATATATATATATATATATATACACCTACATACATACATATATATATATATATATATATATATATATATATATATATATATATATATATATATATATATATATATATGTATGGGATATGCATAAGTAGGGAATTTTTAAAAAAATGGTCATTATGATGTACAAAACATCAAGGTAAATGATGTCATATGTCAGAGAGGCCAATTATATATAGGGCGGTTTTTAAAATGATTTGGTTATAGATAGAATAAAATATCAAGTTTAATTGCAAATTTAAAAATAAAATAAAATTGAATTGTTAATTCAGATACAAGAAAATATCAAGTGAAATGTTGCCAGATAAATAAGGGAATTCCCACTCTAAAAAAATTGACCAATGAATATATCAAACAAAGCATCAAGTTTAATTACAATTTTTTTTTTTTAGATAAACCTGTTTGCACGAAATAAAAAAAAAATCAAACAACAAAATCAAATCTGTGAGATCTTTTAATTGTAAACTGTGTCACAATTTTTTAAAAATATTTTAAATAGAACAGAAAGTATGAAGCTAGAAGTTTATTGCTTGCGTTTTTTTTTTGGTGTGAAACAAGAACATTTTAGCCAAAGGTTTTAATCCTCAATATCTAATGTGATGTTTTATTTATTTTTAAAAATTTCAAGTACATTCTGACCAGAAATGGGCTTTTCGGACTTAGTTAGCGAAGATATAAATCCTCCACCCCCCTTCACCAATACCCGCACTATACAAAAATGTATTAACGAACTACAGTGGTGGAGGACGAATTGTTATATCATCCTTTTTTTATATTTATTTGTGCCCGTTATCTGTTTCAATGACCTAGGCATAGGAAGGGAAAGTATAGTTAGCACTATGTCCAGCCGCCTTAGTTTCATTAACATTGGTCAGGTCTGGTACTTTTTCAGAGTTGGTTCGGTTCCGGGACGGCCTACACACTCAAGCCCGGGATCCGAACTCAAGTCGTAAGCTCAACCATTCAACCACGCCATCCGCAAATAATTTAACAAAACAAAGCACTGACGAAAAAAAAATTTGGTCAACTAGCTTAAGACGAAGGCCGTTTTGGTCAACTAATTTAATACAAAGGTCGTCTTGGTCATCTAACTTAAGACAAAGGCCGTCTTGGTCATCTAGTTTAAGACAAAAGACGTCTTGGTCAACTAATTTATTACAAAGGCCGTCTTGGTCATCTAGTTTAAGACAAAAGACGTCTTGGTCAACTAGTTTAGGACAAAGGCCGTCTTGGTCAACTAGTTTAGGACAAAGGCCGTCTTGGTAAATAAGCTGAATACAAAATACGTCTTGGTCATCTAGTTTAAGACAAAAGACGTCTTGGTCATCTAGTTTAAGACAAAAGACGTCTTGGTCAACTAGCTTAAGACAAAAGACGTCTTGGTCAACTAGTTTAGGACAAAGGTCGTCTTGGTCAACTAGTTTAGGACAAACCATGTCTTGGTCAACTAGTTTAGGGCAAACCATGTCTTGGTCAACTAGTTTAGGACAAACCAAGTCTTGGTCAACTGGTTTAGGACAAACCATGTCTTGGTCAACTAGTTTAGGATAAACCATGTCTTGGTCAACTAGTTTAGGACAAACCATGTCTTGGTCAACTAGTTTAGGACAAACCATATCTTGGTCAACTAGTTTAGGACAAAGGCCGTCTTGGTCAACTAGTTTAGGACAAAGGCCGTCTTGGTCAACTTGCTTAATACAAAGGCCGTCTTGGTCAACTAGCTTAAGACAAAAGACGTCTTGGTCAACTAGTTTAGGACAAACTATGTCTTGGTCAACTAGTTTAGGACAAAGGCCGTCTTGGTCAACTCGTTAAAGACAAAGGCCGTCTTGGTCAACTAGCTTAAGACGAAGGCCGTTTTGGTCAACTAATTTAATACAAAGGTCGTCTTGGTCATCTAACTTAAGACAAAGGCCGTCTTGGTCATCTAGTTTAAGACAAAAGACGTCTAGGTCAACTAATTTATTACAAAGGCCGTCTTGGTCATCTAGTTTAAGACAAAAGACGTCTTGGTCAACTAGTTTAGGACAAAGGCCGTCTTGGTCAACTAGTTTAGGACAAAGGCCGTCTTGGTAAATAAGCTGAATACAAAATACGTCTTGGTCATCTAGTTTAAGACAAAAGACGTCTTGGTCATCTAGTTTAAGACAAAAGACGTCTTGGTCAACTAGCTTAAGACAAAAGACGTCTTGGTCAACTAGTTTAGGACAAAGGTCGTCTTGGTCAACTAGTTTAGGACAAACCATGTCTTGGTCAACTAGTTTAGGGCAAACCATGTCTTGGTCAACTAGTTTAGGACAAACCAAGTCTTGGTCAACTGGTTTAGGACAAACCATGTCTTGGTCAACTAGTTTAGGATAAACCATGTCTTGGTCAACTAGTTTAGGACAAACCATGTCTTGGTCAACTAGTTTAGGACAAACCATGTCTTGGTCAACTAGTTTAGGACAAACCAAGTCTTGGTCAACTGGTTTAGGACAAACCATGTCTTGGTCAACTAGTTTAGGATAAACCATGTCTTGGTCAACTAGTTTAGGACAAACCATGTCTTGGTCAACTAGTTTAGGACAAACCATATCTTGGTCAACTAGTTTAGGACAAAGGCCGTCTTGGTCAACTAGTTTAGGACAAAGGCCGTCTTGGTCAACTTGCTTAATACAAAGGCCGTCTTGGTCAACTAGCTTAAGACAAAAGACGTCTTGGTCAACTAGTTTAGGACAAACTATGTCTTGGTCAACTAGTTTAGGACAAAGGCCGTCTTGGTCAACTCGTTAAAGACAAAGGCCGTCTTGGTCAACTAGCTTAAGACGAAGGCCGTTTTGGTCAACTAATTTAATACAAAGGTCGTCTTGGTCATCTAACTTAAGACAAAGGCCGTCTTGGTCATCTAGTTTAAGACAAAAGACGTCTAGGTCAACTAATTTATTACAAAGGCCGTCTTGGTCATCTAGTTTAAGACAAAAGACGTCTTGGTCAACTAGTTTAGGACAAAGGCCGTCTTGGTCAACTAGTTTAGGACAAAGGCCGTCTTGGTAAATAAGCTGAATACAAAATACGTCTTGGTCATCTAGTTTAAGACAAAAGACGTCTTGGTCATCTAGTTTAAGACAAAAGACGTCTTGGTCAACTAGCTTAAGACAAAAGACGTCTTGGTCAACTAGTTTAGGACAAAGGTCGTCTTGGTCAACTAGTTTAGGACAAACCATGTCTTGGTCAACTAGTTTAGGGCAAACCATGTCTTGGTCAACTAGTTTAGGACAAACCAAGTCTTGGTCAACTGGTTTAGGACAAACCATGTCTTGGTCAACTAGTTTAGGATAAACCATGTCTTGGTCAACTAGTTTAGGACAAACCATGTCTTGGTCAACTAGTTTAGGACAAACCATATCTTGGTCAACTAGTTTAGGACAAAGGCCGTCTTGGTCAACTAGTTTAGGACAAAGGCCGTCTTGGTCAACTTGCTTAATACAAAGGCCGTCTTGGTCAACTAGCTTAAGACAAAAGACGTCTTGGTCAACTAGTTTAGGACAAACTATGTCTTGGTCAACTAGTTTAGGACAAAGGCCGTCTTGGTCAACTCGTTTAAGACAAAGGCCGTCTTGGTCAACTAGCTTAAGACAAAAGAAGTCTTGGTCAACTAGTTTAGGACAAAAGACGTCTTGGTTAACTAGTTTAGGACAAACCATGTCTTGGTCAACTAGTTTAAGACAAAAGACGTCTTGGTCAACTAGCTTAAGATAAAAGACGTCTTGGTCAACTAGTTTAATACAAAGGCTGTCTTGGTCAACTAGTTTAGGACAAACCACGTCTTGGTCAACTAGCTTAAGACAAAAGACTTCTTGGTCATCTAGCTTAAGACAAAAGACGCGTTGGTCATCTAGTTTAATACAAAGGCTGTCTTGGTCAACTAGTTTAGGACAAAGGCCTTCTTGGTCAACTAGCTTAAGACAAAAGACGTCTTGGTCATCTAGCTTAAGACAAAAGACGTATTGGTCATCTAGTTTAATACAAAGGCTGTCTTGGTCAACAAGACCTTGTCTAGGTCAGTAATCTCATTACAAAACTATTTTTTCTCCAAACAGATTCGGGACAAACTGAAAACAAACTAGCACCCATATATAAGCCGGCAGCTATCTTCGACATTTAAAAATCTGCATTGAATTAAAAAAAACATCACGTTTTCTACTTTAATTAACCGAAATTGCCATTTTACGTCGTAATAAAAGTGCTCGAGAACGCACGTAAAGACCATTTTTTTTATCTCAACTGTTTCCAGGTCAGCTGATCGAAGCCTCGACCCCCCACCGCTGGTATTAACCTAACCACCTCAATGACGCTAGTGACGCAACCACAGGCCTTTCTCCCAAGACTCTGACGTAGGTGCGACACAGCCGATCTTTGTGCTGGGTATTTGACATTGACTTACCCACCCCCACCCCACCGCTCGTTCTTTGACTTAGCACAGATCACTTTCTACATTTTCGTTTTACACCGATCAATAAGGTGCCCGTACGAACAACCATTTCTCTTTTTTTTTTTTTGAAAACTTGAAACATTCAAACAATAACACTGTAATGATATTTCCTTTTTAATAAAGCGTCCTGTGTGTGTATTTATTTGTGTAATTATGGTATCACATTGTTTATCATGGAAATGCCACGAACTGTAAATGTAGGCCTATATATATATATATATATATATATATATATATATATATATATATATATATATATATATATATATATATATATATATATATATATATATATATATATATATATATTTATATATATGGAAGCACAAAAATGTTTTTACCTGAGTAACGAAAAACACACATAGTTATTTTACTCTTACAACTTCTCTAGCTAATCGATATATATATATATATATATATATATATATATATATATATATATATATATATATATATATATATATATAATCATATATACGGGCAATGTGTATTAATTACTCGGCTACACGTTTTACAATATCCTTATGTTTCAAATCCCCACTTTGAGCACTGAATAAGATCATTCTGTAAGCAGAATATTACTTTGTGAATCAAACTGTGTTTAGTAGTTTTAAAACGTATGTAGATGCTTATTTACACACAAAAAAGTAAAATGATTTTGTTAAAGGATGATTCATTACTTAAATAAATACACACAATTCTATTATTTAAAAGAAACGAGCACTGAATAACAATGACACGTATCCTATGTGTATAATCCAAAGAATGTGAACATGACGTTATACCAGAGGAAACACACGCGCCGATTCCGTGTGAGATCACACCAGTGTCCATTTCATCCATGTGATCCACATCTTGACCCAATGCCCTTTCAGGCACCATACGGCATCAACGTATCCTAGATCAGTTTACCGCACACAACCACCATTTAAAAGAACGTGTTATGTATACAATGTGTACAAGAATATCCAGCTTCAACTGATCCATATACAGGCTGAACGGTATTCTTTGTTGGTCATAGTGTAAAAAAAAAATTAATTTTTTTTTCAATTTCGGCAGTGTAGTAGTTCCATCGGGTAGATCATTCTTCACACTGACTCGGTACGGCTACAATCGATTTTTAGTTGAATCTATCCCATTTCTACGTGCCGCTTGAGTGATTCAGCCATTATCATGTAAAATTCACTGTCACAACACGTATACATGTGTTCCCCGATCGGCCGCTCGCCAAAATGTTGCAATATTGCCGACTTTAGGCATTCAAACATTCATAGCTTCACTATAAATACCAGACTTAAAAGTTTCTATCTTTCAATGCGTCTTATGCTAGAAGAATATTTTATTTACATAATAAGTATAGTGTATGTTTTATACGTATTACACAAATATGTTAATGTATGTATATATATGCTAATTTATTTTAGTCTATATTCTTATATATATATATATATATATATATATATATATATATGCCTATATGTATAATTTGATGGTTTGCGTTTGTGCTTTTTCACTATTAATTCTTAAAATACAATATACACTTGTATGTATAAACCATAATCTTTTCCTGTACATGTGCCAGACCCATTTGGGCAGAGGAAGTAGAGTTCATCGGTTCCAATTACGTAGGCATGTAGGTCTTTGACGATTATAAAATATGTGCCAAGCTAGAAACATGTTTCTGACTTCAAGGGAGAAGGGAGGGTAACCCAAGAAATGGAAAAGCCATGAGACAAAAACCTTTCCAAAACACATTTAAAAAAAAGTTACTTAAAATAGACCACAGCAAGAAATATCTACCACGCCAAGCAACGGCACCCTGATACAACCACAAGAAATATCTACCGAAGTACCCGGCACTCTGATATAACCACAAGAAATATCTACCGAAGTACCCGGCACTCTGATATAACCACAAGAAATATCTACCGAAGTACCCGGCACTCTGATATAACCACAAGAAATATCTACCAAAGTACCCGGCACCCTTATACAACCACAAGAAATATCTACCAAAGTACCCGGCACCCTTATACAACCACAAGAAATATCTACCGAAGTACCCGGCACTCTGATATAACCACAAGAAATATCTACCAAAGTACCCGGCACCTTGATGTCACCACAAGAAATATCTACCGAAGTACCCGGCACCCTTATACAACCACAAGAAATATCTACCGAAGTACCCGGCACTCTGATATAACCACAAGAAATATCTACCAAAGTACCCGGCACCTTGATGTCACCACAAGAAATATCTACCGAAGTACCCGGCACTCTGATATAACCACAAGAAATATCTACCAAAGTACCCGGCACCTTGATGTCACCACAAGAAATATCTACCAAAGTACCCGGCACTCTTATACAACCACAAGAAATATCTACCAAAGTACCCAGCACCCTGATATAAAAGATAGCGGTCCGTTATCGAAGAAAAAAAACTGTTTTGTAAACTCAAAGACCTGACTTTTGGACGTCATATTTCTCCTGTATGACGTATTATGACACCTCCGTGTTTGACAACTTGCAGATCATTAATCCTAATCTGGCATGAGATTAGCAGGAGTAGGATTAATAAGATAAGCTTTATTTCCAAAGGTTGGATAAGGTTGAACTGTTGACACAAATTAGCTGGAACTGAATTACAAAACTTTTTTTTTTCGAAACGAGGTATTAAAAACTGCATAGAATATTGACCTTATAAAAGTATAGAAATGTGGGAACTAGAAAAGTACCTTATATAACCAAATTGGGTTCCCAGAAAAATGCTAAACAGTCGACATACGTGGGCTTTAGAGGGTTAACTGTGTGGGCAACAGCAGTCCAGAGACGTAGCGAGGGGGGGGGGGGGGGGTGCGGACCGCACCGGGTGACACCATTTAGGGGGGGGGTGACACCAAGGTAAAAAATAGCATAATATACAGAGAAAAACTTGAGGGGGGGGGGGTGTAAATCGAAAAGTTTGAGGGGGGGGGGGGGGTGAAAATCGAAAATTTGAAAGTTTGTCCCCGGGAAGGGTCGCTACGCCTCTGGGGGGTGACACCATTAAGTGCCGCACCGGGTGACACCCTACCTCGCTACGCCACTGCAGCAGTCTACACATTTGGGCTTTAGTTACACACGATTGTGACTTATTTTAGTTTCTTTTTCTATTTAGCGTTGGGCGAAAGTTAAGGGTCGACCATAAATGAAAACCTACATTGGGGGTGGGGGGGGGGGGGTGTTTAGACTGCTGGGAGGGGCGGAGATGGCGTTAGAAACAAGGCCTAACTTTTATAAGCTCATAAAGTGATATTGAAAACTGGTTAATTTTCGTGAGGGCCGTATGGTAAAATTGTAACTCATTACAGTGGGGGTTAGACTTCTGGTGCGAACGTGTAACACTAGGGGTTGGGGATAGACAGAGGGGAGGGTTCGAATAGGGTAAAATAAGGCTCAAATTGCTAGACTACATTTATTGAGGTTTTTTTTCAAATTTCACATAAACTCTGATGGTTTTAAAATATTGCAACTGTTTATCTTGATTTCGTTTTTTTTTTAAGAAAAAAAGACACAGAACCATATACAACTAAAAAAAATCCTATAATTGTGGGGGAGGGGGGGGGAAGAGGAGGCATAGGTAGGTTTAACTTCAAGAATCTTAAAAGAATGTGTTTAAAAGTCGAGTAAAACCCAATCAAGCTAATTGCTTTTGCCGGGTTATTTTTTTTTTACCTGAAATTTCTACACACATTAAGAGCTAAGTTGTAAATAGGAAACAATAAACGAATATAATTCATGTCAACATTAACCTCAAGTTCTAAGATTACTACTAAATACAGCAGATCTCTAGTTATTAGACGAGTCAATAATCGATCGGTTATTAGCGAGAGAAATTATATAATTTCTCATAATGAACATTATCGTTTCTTATCTAAAGTATAGATCAAGTATGTGTGAATATCACAAGTAGATAAGACAAAAAAAAAACAACAACAATCAAGCTCTAAAATAATTATTCATATTTACATCTGAAAAACTAGGTCATACCTGGGTGGATTCGAACCGTGTCTTACCTGGGGACGTGTCGATCCTCCTCCTCTTGCGTAGGCTCATTCTACCTATCATTGTTCAGTTAGATCCACCTGATCCATAAAACTTAAACCGCTCAACTGTAATAGATTACTTCTTCTTTTGGAGTTCAACGTGCACACATGTCAAATCTGGTTCGTGATTGGCAATCATGTGGGATAGTGTTTATAAATAGAAATGTCACGTTATGAGCTCTAGACTCCATGCAGGATCACGTCATATGAGATGTTCATCTAACAGGATCACGTTAGGAATTTTATGCGCATTAGACGATCACGTTCTGCAATATCTCAAATATAGTGTCACGCTGAAGTTTTAAGTTCTGGAGCCACCGTCACGTCTGAGCAAGGCACAAGATCACGTCCATGAAATAGGTCACGTCCCAGTTCACACGGTCACGTCGCGTCACACGACCTTGACCTTCTACACTACTACCCCACAGTGGAATACCCGATTCATTCTTCAATTCACAAAAAAAAATGATTAGATAATAATTATCGCGCACGCCTAATTACTTAACCTTCACAACATAACCGTAAGCTGCCCAGAAATAACACGCTGCAACACATCACACACGCAAGCGGCGAAGGTGTTGTAAAATAATGCACAACGCTACGGAGACGAAAGAAAGTAGTAAAGTTTATAATTTATTGCAGCCTCTCGCTAAATCTGGAAACAACTGTTTTCCTACTGTGTCGAAGACTACTGGAGACAGAAACAGCCTTAGCATTGTGTTATCTATTATATTGACAGCCACTTCACAGAGTTAACAGTGGTTCTCAAATTTTAGCGTCAGGACTCTGTTTTATCTAGCAGACGAGGGAGAGGTACATACACATAAAGAGGACAGTAAAAACATAAACATTGTAGACATATTATCCGTTCAGGACATAAGCACATTATGATATAATGTAGACTTGTGTAGGTAGTCTTTCTTACTATGTTTTTGCCGTTACTTTTATAGCTGTTATGAAAAATAACCAAGGGCATAATGTAGAGCAGTATAAAAGGGCATACGTCTGGTAGAATACAGAAAAAAGGGGCGTATGATCTGAGATAATAATATAAATAAAGCGGGAGTTATATCCCCTAAACTTTCTCGAATATTCTTATATAACATTACGGGGTATGGTAACTCGGGATTTTAAATACATTTTTTACAAGATTTTATTTAGCTTGCTTCCTCTGTTGTCGGTCAGTCTGTCGTCATAGATCGAAACGCTTGAGCGGAATTTCATCCACTTCTAACTGACAGATTCGTTTCAAAGTTAGTACGTGGGTTAAGACTTGAAGACAATGCTATCTGACTATAAATTTGATTTAATTCGATGCCTAATTAATTTTTTTATGAATTACAATTTTCTGAAATTAGTAGACTGCCTTGATTTTCTTTAAACATATAATAATACACTACTATTTAAATTACTCTAAAGAAAAGCGTGGTTCTCTTCCTAATATTAGTGAAAGTATCCAATAGATAATATAGTGACCCACGCTTTTATTGCTTGCGATATTTTTTTAAAGATTTAAAAAAAATTTTTAGTATGATTTCATAAACTGTTCAAACCTTTTAATCTCGAACTCCACTTTAAAAAAAAACATGTGTTAAATCTCCCCTCCCCCACCCCCAATTGCGTAAACTTGCGTACTTACTCTCCAAAACATTTCTTCTTTCCACTAATTCTAATCAAAACAAGACAAAACGGAAATAGAATGACGTCATCCCCGCCAAACGAGCCATCATAAACACACAAGGTCGCGGTGAAAGACAGAGAACTTTTATATCCGTCCATTATATTTATATTACAACGGCCACAAGACAGCTACGACAGCTAGCCATCTAAAGTCAGATCTAGCTCCCGAATCAACATACCAGCAAACACCATGAGGGAAGTGATCAAAATAAGTTTGGGCCAAGGTGGCGTCCAAATCATGCTTGACCAGGAGCCCACGGTGTTCGACGAGGTGAGAACAGGAACATACCGACAGCTCTTCCACCCGGAGCAGCTCATATCAGGTCAGTACCTCGGGTTGTTTAAGTATCTGTCCCCCCCCCCCCAACCCACACCGTGCTACTTTATAGGATATAATAGTTATCCAACGCAGCTTTTATCAGGTCAGTACCTCGGGTTGTTTAAGTATCTGTCCCCCCCCCCCCAACCCACACCGTGCTACTTTATAGGATATAATAGTTATCCAACGCAGCTTTTATCAGGTCAGTACCTCGGGTTGTTTAAGTATCTGTCCCCCCCCACCCCCCCAACCCACACCTTGCTACTTTATAGGATATAATAGTTATCCAACGCAGCTTGTATCAGGTCAGTACCTCGGGTTGTTTAAGTATCTGTCCCCCCCCCCAACCCACACCGTGCTACTTTATAGGATATAATAGTTATCCAACGCAGCTTTTATCAGGTCAGTACCTCGGGTTGTTTAAGTATCTGTCCCCCCCCCCAACCCACACCGTGCTACTTTATAGGATATAATAGTTATCCAACGCAGCTTTTATCAGGTCAGTACCTCGGGTTGTTTAAGTATCTGTCCCCCCCCCAACCCCCCCCCCCCCCAACCCACACCTTGCTACTTTATAGGATATAATAGTTATCCAACGCAGCTTTTATCAGGTCAGTACCTCGGGTTGTTTAAGTATCTGTCCCCCCCCCTTCAACCCACACCTTGCTACTTTATAGGATATAATAGTTATCCAACGCAGCTTTTATCAGGTCAGTACCTCGGGTTGTTTAAGTATCTGTCCCCCCCCTTCAACCCACACCTTGCTACTTTATAGGATATAATAGTTATCCAACGCAGCTTTTATCAGGTCAGTACCTCGGGTTGTTTAAGTATCTGTCCCCCCCCCCCCCAACCCACACCGTGCTACTTTATAGGATATAATAGTTATCCAACGCAGCTTTTATCAGGTCAGTACCTCGGGTTGTTTAAGTATCTGTCCCCCCCCCCCCAACCCACACCGTGCTACTTTATAGGATATAATAGTTATCCAACGCAGCTTTTATCAGGTCAGTACCTCGGGTTGTTTAAGTATCTGTCCCCCCCCCCCCCAACCCACACCGTGCTACTTTATAGGATATAATAGTTATCCAACGCAGCTTTTATCAGGTCAGTACCTCGGGTTGTTTAAGTATCTGTCCCCCCCCCCCCAACCCACACCGTGCTACTTTATAGGATATAATAGTTATCCAACGCAGCTTTTATCAGGTCAGTACCTCGGGTTGTTTAAGTATCTGCCCCCCCCCCCAACCCACACCGTGCTACTTTATAGGATATAATAGTTATCCAACGCAGCTTTTATCAGGTCAGTACCTCGGGTTGTTTAAGTATCTGCCCCCCCCCCCAACCCACACCGTGCTACTTTATAGGATATAATAGTTATCCAACGCAGCTTTTATCAGGTCAGTACCTCGGGTTGTTTAAGTATATGTCCCCCCCCCAACCCACACCTTGCTACTTTATAGGATATAATAGTTATCCAACGCAGCTTGTATCAGGTCAGTACCTCGGGTTGTTTAAGTATCTGTCCCCCCCAACCCCCCCCCCCAACCCACACCTTGCTACTTTATAGGATATAATAGTTATCCAACGCAGCTTTTATCAGGTCAGTACCTCGGGTTGTTTAAGTATCTGTCCCCCCCCCCCCCCCCCAACCCACACCGTGCTACTTTATAGGATATAATAGTTATCCAACGCAGCTTTTATCAGGTCAGTACCTCGGGTTGTTTAAGTATCTGTCCCCCCCCCCCCCAACCCACACCGTGCTACTTTATAGGATATAATAGTTATCCAACGCAGCTTTTATCAGGTCAGTACCTCGGGTTGTTTAAGTATCTGCCCCCCCCCCCCCAACCCACACCGTGCTACTTTATAGGATATAATAGTTATCCAACGCAGCTTTTATCAGGTCAGTACCTCGGGTTGTTTAAGTATCTGCCCCCCCCCCCCCCAACCCACACCGTGCTACTTTATAGGATATAATAGTTATCCAACGCAGCTTTTATCAGGTCAGTACCTCGGGTTGTTTAAGTATATGTCCCCCCCCCCCCCCAACCCACACCTTGCTACTTTATAGGATATAATAGTTATCCAACGCAGCTTGTATCAGGTCAGTACCTCGGGTTGTTTAAGTATCTGCCCCCCCCCCAACCCACACCGTGCTACTTTATAGGATATAATAGTTATCCAACGCAGCTTGTATCAGGTCAGTACCTCGGGTTGTTTAAGTATCTGTCCCCCCCACCCCCCCCCCCAACCCACACCTTGCTACTTTATAGGATATAATAGTTATCCAACGCAGCTTTTATCAGGTCAGTACCTCGGGTTGTTTAAGTATCTGTCCCCCCCCCCCCAACCCACACCGTGCTACTTTATAGGATATAATAGTTATCCAACGCAGCCCCTATATCAGGTCAGTACCTCGGGTTGTTTCCCAACCACCCCCCACCCACTACCCACTACCCACCATGCCATTTAATACATTTAATAATCTACTTTAGTTACTGTTAATCCAACCCCCCCTTCCCCCTTAGATGAATTCCTGGGTTACTCCAAAGACCCTTCCCTACACACATACACCACCTTGCTATATTGTGTAATTACATATTCATGCATATTACAGTTAGATCAGGATTTTAGATTTATTCCAGGTGAGTGCCTGGCTTAGTCCAATTAGTTCTCCCCCTCCCCACCACCCACCTTAGACGCATACACTGACCATCATATTCTAGTAATGACCCATGCTCTGACCTTTAGACGCTAACTAGAACTGACCCATACTCTGACCCTTTGACCTTAAATCTGACCCCATCTGACTCCAACTTTGACCCTAGCCCTTTCCTAGCCTAACAGAGCTTAACTGCGCCAAAACCTGACTAACTAGAAATGACAGCAGTCCTCCCCCTAGCTGATGCTGATGTTAACTGACCAAAACCTGACTAACTAGAAATGACAGCAGTCCTCCCCCTAGCTGCTGCTGATGTTAACTGACCAAAACCTGACTAACTAGAAATGACAGCAGTCCTCCCCCTAGCTGATGCTGATGTTAACTGACCAAAACCTGACTAACTAGAAATGACAGCAGTCCTCCCCCTAGCTGATGCTGATGTTAACTGCCCCAAAACCTGACTAACTAGAAATGTCAGCAGTCCTCCCCCTAGCTGCTGCTGATGTTAACTGACCAAAACCTGACTAACTAGAAATGTCAGCAGTCCTCCCCCTAGCTGATGCTGATGTTAACTGACCAAAACCTGACTAACTAGAAATGACAGCAGTCCTCCCCCTAGCTGATGCTGATGTTAACTGACCAAAACCTGACTAACTAGAAATGACAGCAGTCCTCCCCCTAGCTGATACTGATGTTAACTGCCCCAAAACCTGACTAACTAGAAATGACAGCAGTCCTCCCCCTAGCTGCTGCTGATGTTAACTGCCCCAAAACCTGACTAACTAGAAATGACAGCAGTCCTCCCCCTAGCTGCTGCTGATGTTAACTGCCCCAAAACCTGACTAACTAGAAATGTCAGCAGTCCTCCCCCTAGCTGATGCTGATGTTAACTGCCCCAAAACCTGACTAACTAGAAATGACAGCAGTCCTCCCCCTAGCTGATGCTGATGTTAACTGACCAAAACCTGACTAACTAGAAATGTCAGCAGTCCTCCCCCTAGCTGCTGCTGATGTTAACTGACCAAAACCTGACTAACTAGAAATGACAGCAGTCCTCCCCCTAGCTGCTGCTGATGTTAACTGCCCCAAAACCTGACTAACTAGAAATGTCAGCAGTCCTCCCCCTAGCTGATGCTGATGTTAACTGCCCCAAAACCTGACTAACTAGAAATGTCAGCAGTCCTCCCCCTAGCTGCTGCTGATGTTAACTGACCAAAACCTGACTAACTAGAAATGACAGCAGTCCTCCCCCTAGCTGCTGCTGATGTTAACTGCCCCAAAACCTGACTAACTAGAAATGACAGCAGTCCTCCCCCTAGCTGATGCTGATGTTAACTGCCCCAAAACCTGACTAACTAGAAATGACAGCAGTCCTCCCCCTAGCTGATGCTGATGTTAACTGACTAAATCTAACTAATCAGGAATGACAGTATTCTAACCATAGCTCACGCTTGATCTAAAAATAATTCTGGACCTAACTAGTGACCCTAACTGACCGTTACTAGTACTGACAATAGTCCTAGCCAACCATACTCTGACCCAAACTTCAACCCGCTAAATCTAGCATGTGCTTTTTTAATCCACCATCCGTGTTAACTTTGACACTGTATGATCTTAACTAGTACTTACGGTATTTTTTACCTTAGCCGACGCTAACTCTCTGGTTTAAGTGTTATCTTTAGAAAAGATTGTATTACAATCACTTAATATCTTAGAAACGAATTAATACACTGTATAGTGTGCAGTGGCGTAGCGAGGTTGGGTGTCACCCGGTGCGGTCCGCACCCCCCGCCCCCCCTCGCTACGCCCCTGATAGTGTGCAATGTCTAAGATTTGTTTCTCCCCCCCCCCCCCAGCCAAAGAGGACGCCGCTAACAGTTACGCAAGAGGTCATTACACAGTCGGCAAAGAAGTCGTTGATCTTGTCTTGGACAGAATCCGGAAGCTGGCGGATATGTGCACGGGCCTCCAAGGATTTTTCGTATATCACAGTTTTGGCGGCGGCACCGGCTCCGGCTTCAATTCCCTCCTCATGGAACGGCTCTCCGTCGACTACGGCAAGAAATCCAAACTTGAGTTCGCCATCTACCCCGCCCCTCAGATCTCCACAGCCATCGTGGAGCCGTACAACTCCATCTTGGTCACACACACCACGCTGGAGCACTCGGACTGCGCGTTCATCTTCGTGTGCAGGCGCAACCTTGACATTGAACGCCCGACGCACACGAATCTGAACCGTATCCTGGCCCAGGCCGTGTCGTCCATCACGGCACCGCTCAGATTTGACGGGGCGTTAAACGTGGACTTGATAGAGTTCCAGACCAACTTGGTGCCATACCCCCGAATCCATTTCCCAGCTATCATCCACTCTCCTTTGATCTCAGCCGAGAAAGCGTACCACGAACAGTTGACCGTCGCGGAGATAACCAACGCGTGTTTCGAACCAGCGAACCAGCTGGTCAAATGCGACCCTCGCCACGGCAAGTACATGTCCTGCTGTCTGCTGTATCAAACTCAATCTCTGACTATAACTGTGACCCTAACTGCGACGCTTATTATGATCCTAGCTGCGACTTTAGCTCTGACCCTAAGACCCTAACTTAGACTAAATAGAGCTAAATAGAGCTGACCCATGCTCTGACCCTTAGACCCATACTCTGACCCTAGATCTGACTCTACTTGTGACCTTAACTGTGAAACTACCTTAGACTCTAACTAGAACGGACCGATACTCTGACTCTAAATGACCCCTAAATAGAACTGACCCTAATTCAAAACATAACTAAATATGCCACATACTCTGATTCTTAGACTCTAACTACCTGACCCATATTCTGACCCTACTTCTGACCCATAAATATAACTGACCCATGCTCTGACCCTCAGACCCTAACTAGAACTGACCCATGCTCTGACCCTTTGACCCTAACTGGAACTGACCCATACACTGACCCTTGGACGCTAAGTAGAACTGACCTATGCTTTGACTTATTAGACCCCAACAAGAACTGACCCATACTCTAACCATTAAAAACTAACTTTAACTGACGCATACTCTTGACCATCAGACCCTAACTAAAACTAACCCGTGCTCTAACCCTTAGATGCTAACTAAAACTGACCCGTGCTCTGACCCTTAGACGCCAACTAGAAATGACCCATGCTCTGACCCTTAGATGCTAACTGGAACTGACCCATGCTCTGACTTTTATAAATTAACTAGTACTCACCCATATTCTGACGCTACTTTTGACCCTTAAATACAATTGATCCATACTGACCTTTGGACCCAACTCCGACCTATCAAAAATATTTTTTAACGGATAACGCTATAGTGTGCAATGGTGTAAGACATCTTCTCTTCCCCCCTACACATTAGGAAAAGATGTCACCAACCTCGCCCTGGACAGAGTATTGAAGCTGGCGGAATTCGGCAAGGGCATCAAATATTTTCTTTTCGGATCAGCCCTAGTAACCCCAACAAATGCGTGGTAATGTGTCAGTCCGTTAGCCAGTCATTCCGTCGTCGCTATAGAATAGATTCTAGAAACTTAAAAAAGTAAATAACACATTCCATTCATTAATTACATCGCATTGCCGTATTACACATAACGAAATAGTCTACTTGCTTTTTATAGCGCCAAATTTTTTTATAGTTTACTGTTTACGTATACGTTAACAAAGAACATAAAAAAATATTAAGTACATAGACATTTCTAAAAAAATATTAAACTCATACATGTCAAATAATATTCTGGCTTGGATTCCTATAAAATTGGATACATTTTATTAACAGTAGAGAGAATAAAACTAATTAGTAAAAAATTGTATGGTTTTGCAAGGGGAGGTAATTTTAAAAGAAATTCAACACTCTAAATATTGCTATTTAAGTAATATTTATTATAATCTACCCTCTCTTAAAACAAACAACAACTGTATCCATAGATTATTATGTTACAGCCCTTTAATTAAAATCTTTTATGTGCTAAAATTATTTATATTATTTTCTAATTAGTCGGCGCAAAATTAATTAATATTTAAATTATTTTCTTTTGGTAACTTTTGCAGGGAAACAATTGACATAGGACCTTTAATAGATTACCTGGATTCCAAGTTTGACATGATTAAATTCAATCTGGATTCCAAGTTTGACATGATTAAATTCAATCAGGATTCCAAGTTTGACATAATTAAATTCAATCAATGGATCATTATGTTCCTTATGCTAATTATCATAGGTAAAAAATGGTGAACGCAGGAGAGAGGGGGCGGGGGGGGGGGGGGGGGGGAGGAGTGTGTGTGCTTAGTTTAAGAAATTATTTTTGTTAATGATTGTATTGGATTATATAGCTGGTTAATGTTCATAATTTTCATTATAGGCCTTCTTTTGTATATCGCAATGAAAGTCCAACGAAGCAACAAGCCAAGTGGTAGTCATGATACAGCCGCCACCACCACCCCCACCACCCCCACCACCACCAACACCCCCACCACCCCCACCACCCCCACCACCACCAACACCACCACCACCACCACCACCCCCACCACCACCAACCCCACCACCACCAACCCCACCACCACCAACCCCACCACAGAGGAACGTGCGCAGACCTCGGGAAATGCACCAGTGCCGTCTAACTAAGTTACTAAGATGAACAAATCTCTGGGTTGGTAAATTAGTTTGAGTCTGTTAATGGTTTTTGTGATAGTAAAATATAAATTAAAAGATTGAACATTTTTAAATAGCTTATATTTAAAAAAAATAATTATTTTAACATAATAAATTGTTTCCGTTCATTTTTTAAACTGACTGACGATAGTGACCGTAACTTTGACTCAAACCTTGACACTTGTTTTGGCAATACCTCTTGACATAAACTATGACAATTACTGACACTAACTCTGACACTAATGACTAACTCTGACCCTCACTGTGAACCCAAAGTCTGACCATAACACTGACTCTTACACTGACCCCAACTGTGACCCCAGCTCTGACCCTAACATTGACCCCAACTGTGACCCCAGCTCTGACCCTAACATTGACCCCAACTGTGACCCCAGTTCTGACCCTAACATTGACCCCAACTGTGACCCCAGCTCTGACCCTAACATTGACCCCAACTGTGACCCCAGCTCTGACCCTAACATTGACCCCAACTGTGACCCCAGTTCTGACCCTAACATTGACCCCAACTGTGACCCCAGCTCTGACCCTAACATTGACCCCAACTGTGACCCCAGCTCTGACCCTAACATTGACCCCAACTGTGACCCCAGTTCTGACCCTAACATTGACCCCAACTGTGACCCCAGCTCTGACCCTAACATTGACCCCAACTGTGACCCCAGCTCTGACCCTAACTTGGACCCCAACTGTGACTCCAACTCCAAATCTAACACTGACCCTAACACTAACCCAAAATCTGACCCCATCTCCGAATCTAACACTGAACCCAACTCCGACCCTAAGTCTATCCCCCTACCCCCCCCCCCCCCCCCCCCGGGACGAAATAAAAAAAAAAATCATCGAATAGAAAACATACAATGTACCCATTCTTATTATTGCCCGCTTCAAGTGCCGCGAAATGTTTGAAAGAAACTGTTGAATCGATGTGGATCAATCTATCAGTAACAGTACTCAAGTTAAGGCTTTTGAAAAACCAAAAGAAGAATAAGTTCCACTTCCGGTTACCGGAAATCGCCGAGAAGTTGATTCAGAACCACAAATTTATTATAATACTTATATATGAAATTCCATCAACCTAGCTGTAACGGTACTCAAGTTATCGTGTTCACAAAAACACATACGCACGCACAGAGAGACATAAAGACGAAATTGTGAAATTAAGTTTTTCCGACTCATGGGGGTCTAAATGGACGTGATTTGTGAAAATCTCGATTTCAATTTTTTGTACGATTACAATACTTCCACTATACTCCGTATACGAGAAAGTACAAAAGGTGATATGTTCTGAAGTTCTGATAGACCAATAGAAAATATGGACCATGTTCTGGAAGAACAATATAAGAAGTTGACCTGTTCGGGTAGAACAATAGAAAAAGGTCATAAGCTCTATTTGTTCACAACACACATCCCAAATGTAAACACAAGTAGATGTGTGCTGTGCTAAGATAACAAGATGTGCTTCACGTTATCTCTCCATTACACGTTAGTCCTGTAGTTTCAGTTTGTTACTACATTTAAACCAGTGGATCTCATTATGTAATACACCAAGGACACACTACCCCAGCAGTTTACTTTTGTGACTGCATTCACTTTAAACCAAGGAATCTCACATTAAGATTTCCCAGGCACAAACTATTTTTTTTTTAAGTTTCAGGCAGGGCCTACGTTTCTAAACAAGAAACAACTTTATCCACTTGGCTTGCATCCCATGCATCACTTACTTAACACATCCAAACTTTTTTTAATTTACAAGATATATTAGAATAGTGGTCGGCGTGGTCGAGTCGGTAAAGCTCATGGTTGTTATACCAAAAAGTCTCGAGTACGAACCCTCAGACAGATGAGGCTCGAAAGTTTGGGACAGCCACTTTTCTAGGAGAGACAACTCCAAAATGAAACAACTACTCCCTTGTAGTTTGTTCAAAGGCTATGGAAGCAAATCCAAAAAGAAAAGCAGCCTATATGGCGCATAACATGTTGACACGTTACATAATTGGTTTGAAGGGAATCTCTTCTAACACTAAAATTGAGAACGCAGTAAAAATTCACAATCTCCCGCACCATCCCATAAATTGAAGTAAATATAGAACATTCTTTGAATAAACAAAAATATAAATATTATATACTTTACAGTATTTAATTATCAATTAATAAGTTATGAATAATGGCGACCTCCTTAACTTTAAGGTCCTTGGGCATAACAATCTTCAGATCAAAAGTATTTACATTTGCACACTCATTTGCAATATGCTCACAGATTTCTGTTTTTAACAGGTAGTTTAAAAAAACACGAACAAGATCCTAATGACCCAAAATATGCTGCTTGGAAACAAAAGCCTCATCCTGAGACACCAACAAAATATCACCCTGATGTGAAGTCACCAGAGCCAGTCAAGGGAAAAGTTTTTGAAAGGATGCCTTTGAGAGTAGATCTTGAGGCTGGGAAAAAATACATGTTTTGCACATGTGGATACAGTAAAACTCAGCCATTTTGTGATTCTTCACATAAAGCACCTAATTTTATGTCAACAAGGCCTCATCATATCAGATATAGACCAATGCCTTTTCAAGTGGAAGAAACTAAGGAGTATTGGCTTTGCATGTGGAAACAGTCCAATAAACGCCCTTTTTGTGATGGCTCTCATAAGCGTTTAGCTGCTAAATCCTAAAGCCTTTTAAAATTTACTATAATATTCCTTTAAAAAGATTTAAAGCAAAAAAAAAAGTAATGAGTATTTATGATCAAGTGCAAACTTAATCCCTATTGGTTCATCAATGTAAATATGGTTTTTAATTTACTTTCTTACTCATAAGATTATTAGGCTACCCTATGTTTAGTTAAATACAATAAGGAGGGCTATAAGCATTAAAAAATCCCTCCCTTTTGTTCTTTGTTCAATATTTCAATTACAGAGCTTGGAAAAGTACTATACTGAATGTATGTTTGCTGTTATGACTGTTATGCTATTGTCGTCATTTAACCGTTAATTCATTTTTTGAAAACTATTGTTCCAATAAAAATGAGCATCCACTAAATCTATCAAATCATGCACCAAATTATTGTGTTGATGTTCTGTTGTGCCATGACTTTCTTAGACTCGTACATAATTGAAAAAAACAGTATTCAAACTGTGAATAATGTCTTTCATTACTGCAAAACGAATAAAAAATGCTTTTTTTTTAGTAATTAGTAAGTGTTGTTTTAGTTTTATTACAGGGTATGCTCCATACTTTTTAACTTATATTTTTAGAAATTATGCTTATCTGATTAAGGTGAATTGTTATTGTTGCATTTATTAACCAGTTTTTTTAGTGCCTGGTATTAAATTTGTTCTATAAATGTATACCATGTAAAAATTGTATATTACTAAACTTGACAGATATGATTGTTAGGAATTTTTAAATTTTTGAGCATCTTTTAATTGCGTTTATTTGCCATATTCCATCCAAATATGGATTCAACTCATCATATTAAATGCAGACTAATTATTAAAGTAATAGATGATTAGGGTCAGTTAAAAAAAATAAATAAAATTAATAATTCGGCACGGACTCTTGTGTGTTTCCGGTTTTATTTTGGTCCAAAACTTTCAGTAGAAGCGTTTTAATTATTTCTATTCGGCAATTAATTAATTATATAAATCATCAAAACTAATTTTAAAACATTCCACAAGTTTTAAACGAAACTGCAAGAACTTAACGTTTTAGTCTACTTACGATGAAAGTGAAAACACACCTTACACTAGTTCGATAGTAATTTTTCCAAAAAGATTTACAAAGCTATAAATAGAAACTTAAAAACAAAACTCCGAAGGAAACTCTGAACACACCCAGATCCGAAACAAGCACATTGCGGACCACTTCCTGCACAAAAGAATTAATTAAGCCCTTGTGGCACTTTTAACACAGCGGACCTTTCAATACAACAACCTGTTTAAAAATGGTACATGCACATACGTAAGACACACGAAGAACACTTGGGAACACTTGAATCGTATTGCACTGTCAAATTAAATCGGATATGAAAGAAGTGACATGAGATTTAAAATAATGCAGCCGCTGTGTGCCACGATCGTGACAGGTCTTTCTCCACGAACGTGATAGTCTTTTTTTCCCCTTTCGGTGCCGAAGAGTAGGGGGGGGGGGGGTATTGGTTGGCACACTGTGGCAGTATAGGTCCCCCCCCCCACCTTTTGCGTCTTTGTCCAGTGAACGTTTTTTATATTCATGTTTTATTTCACCGTACTAAAGTGTCTTTTTTTCCTTTCATTTTTTTTTGTAGCGGATTATTTTAAAGAAAAGCTACTGTGTTGTGTGTGTGAGGGGGTGTGTGTGTGTGGGGGGGGGGGGTCGAAGGGTTGGTGGGGGTGGGGTGGGGGAAGAGACTTACTCTGCTAGAAATTTTCAGGCTGATTTGGCATCAGAACAAAGCTGATCTTGACTGACAGGGTGGTAGACAAGAGTGGGTTCTTATATGTGCTGGCAAAGGTATAGACAAGAGTGGGTTCTTATATGTGCTGGCAAAGGTATAGACAAGAGTGGGTTCTTATATGTGCTGGCAAAGGTATAGACAAGAGTGGGTTCTTATATGTGCTGGCATAGGTATAGACAAGAGTGGGTTCTTATATGTGTTGGCAAAGGTAGAGACAAGAGTGGGTTCTTATATGTGCTGGCAAAAGTATGACAAGAGTGGGTTCCTATATGTGCTGGCAAACGTATAGACTAGAGTGAGTTCCTAAATAAGTTAGTAAATGTGTATACAAGAGTGTGTGCCAATATAAGTTAGTGAAGTATAGACAAGAGTGGGTTCCTAAATAAGTTAGTAAAAGTATAGCACAGAGTGGGTGCCAAGGTAGCAAGGGTGTAAACATGAGAAAATCGCACTGTTAATCGAAGAAAGAGTAGGTAACAGTAGGGAGGTCTGAGTGTCAAAAGCCAACTTTCTAAAACTTTGTTAACAAAGTTTGTTAAACGGCAAATTCAAGAAACAATTGTTGATTTATAAATGAGACGAAACCTAGACAATATTACATTAGAAACACATTTTTTTTTAGGTTTTGTTAAGATTCAAAATTATGCAAAAAAAGTAATGTTTTATACCAGAATATTTATTTTCTTAAGACTTCATGATATTTTAGTGGGCGAAGTTTAAAAAAAGAAATTCTAACATTACATTTCGCGTCAGTTCCGCACAGCTCGAATGTTATAGACAGTAAAATCCAACCTTACCGCGAGTAGAGACCGCTGCTAACCTTTCCATTAGACACGCCTTCTCTCAAATGTGTGGGCATGCCAATCACACACACACACACACACACACACACACACCTACCTGCCCTTTTCATTATAACCCCCCGCCCCCTCTCAACCTAATAACTCTACAATTAACGCGTCTCGCTACTTTCTTTACACCCCCCCCCCCCACCTCACACATACGTACCTACACCGGTTCGATCATTCATACCTCTTTCCCCCCACCTCTTCAATAAATGACATTGAATCTGATCCCATAAATCAATAGAAAGGACCGGGCTATTCTAGCTGAGGTAGAGGTCTAGAGGCGGAAATTGAAAGGGTTTATTGGCAGGGAATATTAGATCCCTTCCTGGGATTAGAAGGCGCTCAATTTTACAGAGGTAGAAACAGTCTTAATGATAAGGTCGTATAACTCTTTAGTCTAGTGCAGGGGTCTCCAAACTACGGCCCGCGGGCCGTATGCGGCCCGCGAGGTCCTCTTATCCGGCCCGCGGAGATCTTTTTGTCCACGAAAAAAAACGTTTGTTGGCGATGGCTGAGGAACTTTTTCCAGAATAAAAGAAAAGCCTGGAAGAAACTGGCCCCCGAACTGAAATTTGATAGTTAATGCGGCCCTCTGTCTGAAAAGTTTGGAGACCCCTGGTCTAGTGGTAGAAACAGTCTAAATGATCAGTTAAAATAAAACTATCATCTATAGGCAAAAGCACTGGTAATGATCAGTTAAAATAACACTATAATCTAGAGGTAGAAATAGTCATACTGATCAGTTAAATAAAACTAGCATCTAGAGGTAGAAACAGTCATACTGATCAGTTAAAATAAAACTAGCATCTAGAGGTAGAAACAGTCTAAATGATCAGTTAAAATAAAACTATCATCTATAGGCAAAAGCACTGGTAATGATCAGTTAAATAAAACTAGCATCTAGAGGTAGAAACAGTCATACTGATCAGTTAAAATAAAATTAGCATATAGAGGTAGAAACAGCCTTAATGATCAGTGAAAATAAAATTAGCATATAGAGGTAGAAACAGTCTTAATGATAAGTTAAAATAAAATTTGCATATAGAGGTAGAAACAGTCGTAATGATCAGTTAAAATAAAATTAGCATCTAGAGGGATAAACAGTATTAATGATAGCCGTATAACTCTTGAATCTAGAGGTAGAAATACATAACGTTCAGCTAAACTAACACTAGCATCTAGAGGTAGAAGCTAGTCGTAATGATAAGGTCCGATAACCCTTGTCCATAGAGATTGAATCTCTTTCTATCTCCAATGACAAATGCTATATTAAAACTTTTTCTAATGCGAACATCTATTATTGTGCCTACTTAAAAATATCCATTTCATCTACACTAATAATATAGTAAGGGTTTGCTTTTTTGTGACAGTTAAATTGGTCGGAGTGGGGGAGGGGGAGGGGGGGGGGGGGAGAGGAGTAATTGAAAACCGCAGCAGTCGCTGAGTTTCCTGCATGAATACGATTATTAGTATTCGAAATACTAAATTATGGGATATTGGCAGCTTTTATCAATCAAAAACATGTATTAAAAATAATTATAGTTTTTCGTTTTCCAACCAAAGCTTAACAATGATAAGCACACAATCAAATTGATAAATGCTGTATATATATATATATATATATACACATTTGTTAAGATTCATTTAATGTTATTTCAATTATTCTAAGTCTAGGAGATAAGAATAAAGTAGCGTATTTAGTTAATGGTAGTTTATTTGTTCTTCTAGAAAGAATATATGAGGTAAATAATAATTCCGCATTAAAAACTCTTTTCAAACGATGCAGACAGAAAACCCACGGTTATGTCCCCTTATATGTTTTTTTTTTTAAACCGTCTGTGGTCACCCACAAACGACGTTAGTGTCGTGTACTTTTGTCACGATTTGTTACGGGGGGGGGGGGGGGGAGGTGTCAGAAAGTGTGACGACATACTTTTACATTTGATTAAATGATTTTTTAATCTAATTTTTAATTTTTTTTTTTTTGGTAATTTGTAAAAATAATATTGATCGAGCTCAATAAATATTTGATAAATGTGGATGGGTGGGGTGGGATTAAGGCAGTGGCGTAGGCAGGGGGGGGGGGGGGGTTAGGGGGTCATAAACCCCCCCCCCCCCCATAGACCCCTCGGTATATATATATTTATAAAGTATGAGGGGGGATGCAAATCGAAAGTTTGGGGGGGGGGTGCAAATCGAAAGTTTGAGTGGGGGGTTCAAATCGAAAGTTTGTCCCCGGGTAAAAATTGGAACCCCCCCCCCTACGCCACTGGATTAAGGAGACCCACCGAGGTATAGTTTAGGTCACAAAGGGGTATAGTTTAAAGCACACGGGTATAGTTTTAAGACACATGAGCTTATAGTTCAAACATTTAAATTTGGACCATCCACTTGGGATTAAAAATATAATGACCCTTTCCTGGGCGTCAGTGTCTTGACCAATTAATCTCGATGGAAATATTATTCAGCTAAATACGCCAAATTTTGTAAGTCTTATAATTTTTAACAAGGACCCCAGACACATGATGGGGGTGGGTGCTGGGTGCTGGGGGTGGGGTGTGTAAGTGTGTTGAAGCTCTCGATCGTGCCAGGGGAGAAAAATGTGTTGAGGAAATTGACACTGAGAGGTGATTGACACCAGGTGAGGCTAATTTAAGATTCACGGGATCAAACCTAGTGGGCCATTTTAATGCAGTATATACGAAATAGAAGTATATATATATATATATATATATATATATATATATATATATATATATATATATATATATATATATATATATATATATATATATATATATATATAAATAAATATATATATATATATATATATATATATATATATATATATATATATATATATATATATATATATATATATATATATATATATATATATTGTTCACCCTTTTAATGTAATGTAATTGCTTAATACCTGTTATTAGCTCCCCTTTAATGTAAATAAAATTCCGTTAGCATTTTTTTATTGAATACCTGTAAAAATGTGGCTTCTGACGTGTAATAAAGTCAATGTGAAATATGAGATTATTTATTTACACAGCTGCTAATTAAGACAGAAAATAATTAATTACTGAAATAGTACACCTGTCTAGAATTTGATTGGTAGATAAGATAGAAGGGGGGGGGGGGGTTATTATATAACATTGCATGTTGTCAATTAATTTGCTGACACTTAATTTTTTTTTTTTTGCATTCAAGCTCTGCCTCGCTGGTTTAGATAAACCTGCACCTGCACCTACACTTAAACACCCACACATAAACATACACAGTCGCCTACGCATACGTGTCCACCCACATCCACAACTACAACTACAAATACAACTACACATACACATACTCATAACATACAAATACGCATGCCACTCACAGAAATACTCATGACATACAAATACACACACCACCAAACATACCAACACACCTACACACATCCCCACACCCACACACCTATACATTTGTGCCACCTATTGGACACATCCACCTCCATGACCTTTGACCCTTGAACAAACATTCCATTTTCTTCCACTTCAAGTAAAATCGTAAAAAATGTTTTCATTCAATCACTCTTTAGACCTGTTTACACGGATTTAGTGTTTTAAACTTTTCAATGAAAGCTCTTTCACTCGTGATTTGGTGTTCAGTACACGGCCCATCCCTACTCAAACTAAACACAAAGTCTATGTTCAAATACACAGTTCTTGGGGAAGCTATTAGGAGAACTAAAAGGCCTAAGTTATCAATATCATTAACAAAATAATCTATTTGAAGTTAATGGTCCATTCGATTTGATTGGAGATCGGTACTTTGATTTAACAATATGAAAAACAAAGGTTTGTTTCGTTAAAAAGTTACAGACTAAATCAAGCGAGGTATACTTTTAACAGTTGATATAAGACTATTATGTTAACCGAGTTTTAGGTTAATTAATGGCCATGAGTCGACATTTTCTCTTCTGCCGCCTATATATATATATATATATATATATATATATATATATATATATATATATATATATATATATATATATATATATATAGTATAAAACATTTGTTGTGCGTTGATGTTTTAATGACATCTGTCATAGATCTTGGTTAAAAATGTCATCTGCCATAGATCTTGGCCACCGATGTCATCTGCCACAGATCTTGGCCACCGATGTCATCTGCCACAGATCTTAGCCAGAGTACCGATTCACCTTGATCAGGTAAGGCGGTTTTCCGAGTGACGTCAGCACCCAGATGTAATCAGGTGAACCGGGTCCAATAAAGGACTTGTTCACGGTACTCCGACCACGGGATAACATCTTACCACACCAACTACAGCTGCGGTCTCTGTGTTGATGGCGATAGTGTCTTTGATCAGCTGTAGTGTAGGCGAACTATGCTTGGGTGGGTTATTTCAAGGCTGGAACCCAAGTAGAAAATGGGGAGGGGTTGTTTCAAAGGTTGGTTGAACTAAGGTAGAAAATGGGGAGGGATTGCTTCAAAGGTTGGTTCAACTAAGGTAGAAAATGGGAAGAGGTCGTTTCAAGGCTTGGCTGAACTAAGTTAGAAAATGGAAAGAGGTTGTTTCAAGGCTAGCACTAAGGTAGAAAAATGGGAGGGGGTGTTCAAGGTTAGCACCCGTGAGGGATGGAGGTTTGTTTTGTTGGGCTTCTGACGAAGGGGTCGGCACACGACCACTCCGAACCCTGAACCCCCGGGAAGATCAAGACAGAATCCCACTTAGGGAGCAAATTTCGAAACCTACAGGTGTAGAGCCCCATAGGCTATATGGCCTGATACACCATACATAGACAACATCTATCTCTTCTCTACTTACTGCCCAGGGTTTGAGCCTTGATTTCCAATGTGTAATTTCCAATCGCCAATTACATTATGGAGCCAATTATTATTATAACGGAGTATATGTTCTGCTCTAGTAGTCGCCCAGGTTTGTAGTTGTTGTGTCTTTATGACCAGTGGCGTGGCGGTTGGTGAGTTAGGTGCTAGGGCAAAACCCCACACACCCGACGCCCACCCCCTACCCCTTTCACAATTTTAAATGATATTAAATTCAAACGACATTTCATGAACCAGCTCAGCTCTAACCAGTACCGATCGTATTAAAAGTGAACATTTTTTTAAAATGGCATTATGCTGCACGTGTGTTCCTCTTGTCGCCATGGTTACAAGAGAATACGCCCATTCTGAGCCAGCTGCCTTAACTCTCTACCTTTAATTAAGCTTACGGTCACGACCCCTTAAACAGCTGTTCTATCGCGACCCTACACCCCCTAACAACCAGATATATGCTACCCCCCACTCCTAACAACCAGATATATTACCCTCCCCTATATTCCGCATAGGGATATGGTCCATCATGAAAGGCTACACTTAACACCTAGCCGTTGAAATGACCTATGAATAATTGCAGGGCTGAACGATTGATCAGTTGAAAAAAAAACCAGAAGTCAATACGTTCTCCAGTGATCTTTTATGACCCGAACACATTCTAAAGGTTTTTTTTTCAAATAATATAATAGACAAGAAACCGTTTGACCTTTAGTATCTGACGGATTTTTAAATAGGGAATTCAATCGTTTATTTTAAACTAACATTTTAGGCGTGCTATTTATGTTAAGAGAATTAATCAACAAGTGATCCTAGTCATTTATTATACCATCAATTCAGAAAAAAAAGTTGAGAATAAATAAATAAATGCATATATATATATATATATATATATATATATATATATATATATATATATATATATATATATATATATATATATATATATATATTTATATATATTGATATTATCTTTTAAGTTATTTTCAAAAGAAAGAAACCTAAAAATATTTCAAAGAATACAACCTTTCTAAAATATTTAAATTAATAGTTGTGCATGGGAGTAAAGGGGACTACCGGATGGATGAGACTACCTGTGGATTGGACTACCTGTGGATGAAACTACCTGTGGATATGACTACCTGTGGATGGGACTACCTGTGGATGAGACTACCTGTAGATGAGACTACCTGTGGATGTGACTACCTGTGGATGGGACTACCTGTGGATGAGACTACCTGTAGATAAGACTACCTGTGGATGTGACTACCTGTAAATGGGACTACCTGTGGATGTGACTACCTGTGGATGTGACTACCTGTGGATGTGACTACCTGTGGATGTGACTATCTGTGGATGGGACTACCTATGGATGGGACTACCTATGGATGGGACTACCTTTGGATGAAACTACCTGTGGATGGGACTACCTGTAAATGGGACTACCTGTGGATAATATAGATTTAATAAAATGCCGACCTGAACTGCAGGAACTATACATAGATTTAATCTTTTACCTGTGGATGCCGTATCGGTCGTTACACCCTGTAGTCCCGGCTTGCTCAAGGTTTTGTTTTTGTTACGTCCCATGGGAGAGGGTCGCCTCCCCACTAGACGTGACACCGACACTGTCGAGGTTGTGTCAATAGGCGACGCCGCTGTATGGGCGGCGGGCACTGGGGTGATACTGAGGTACCCCAGGGTGTTGGCCACCCCATTGTTCAACGGGTACGGGGAGCCGTTGTTGGTTTTCACCCCGTTGGTATACGCCAACCCGTTCCGGCCGTGGTTTCCGGTTGGAGAGGGTTTTTCCGTCATGACGCCGCTGACCACGAGAGCGTTGCCATTGGTGATGGCAAAGCTGCCGGGCGGGAGGATGCTGTGGCTGCTGGATGGAACGTTGTGGTAGGAGTTGTTGGCCGGCTGAGTCTGTTGCTTGAGAGGGGGTAGGCGGCGCTGGATGGGGGAGCGAAGCGGGGGCGGTCCGGAGGTGGCGGGCATGACGCCGAACTTGGAAGAGAATGGCATCTTTACAACTGCAGTAAACGCCACGGCTTTGGAAGGGAGAGCATCGTGGTTAATGACGCGGCGTTGCTAAGAGGTGAGAAGGGCAATAATAATAAAAAATCAGGAACGACAACTTCAGGTGCAAATTTGGAGTTGTTGTTCTTGGTGGGTTTTTTTTTCTCCCTCGCTCTCTGTCTTGATTGGCTTCTTGTTTAGGAAAAAAAAAACTATCATGCGATTGGTTTGTGGGAGTAGATCTCAAGGTCGTGCCAAGGTCGTGACACAGTTGTGACGTATTTCCTGTCAAGCTCAGGGTGTTGTTTCAATGTTTGTATTGCCGTTGTCATAAATCTTCACTAATTGGTGTCTGGTTTAAAAAAAAGATAATTAAAGATTAGGTACGTGGTCGTAAAACAGTGTACGACTAAACATTTCAATACTGTAGGAAAATAAAATTTACAACTCTGGAAAATGTATCAGGAGAATAAACAAAAAATATGTTGTTGTGGTGTTGTGTGATTCAATTTTTGTTTGAAACTATGTGCTAGAATATCTGAATCAATGACCGGACATCAATAGAGAGATAGAGAGAGAGAGAGAGAGAGAGAGAGAGAGAGAGGGAGAAAGAAAGAGAGAAGTGAGAAAAAGGGAGAGAAAGAACAAGAGAGAGAACAAGAAAGAGAACAAGAGAGAGAACAAGAGAGAGAACAAGAGAGAGAACAAGAGAGAGAACAAGAGAGAGAACAAGAGAGAGAACAAGAGAGAGAACAAGAGAGAGAACGAGCCAGAGAACGATAGGGAGAGAGAAGACCAATAAATATTTTTTAATCGACCTTAACAAAGGAGAACATAATTCCCCATCAACTTTAGCAAAGACAATGTTATCATCCATCAATTTTAGCAATTACAAACATTATTTCCCATCAAACTTGTAAAGATATAAAATGTTCTCCGGAAACCTTAGCAAAGAACATTATTCCCCATTAATCTAGCGAATAAAACATTATTGCCCAGAAACCTTAGCAAATAGGAACATTATCCCCATCAAATTAGGCAAACACGAACATTATTTTCCATAAGAGTAAGACGAACACACCTTCGAACATTTCCTATCATACAACAAGTAGCTACGAGCTTCAGTCGAGCACACGAGACAATAAAAATCACACGTCATTTGACAACAAACTATCAATTACAATTTGAACACTCTATTACAACCTCAACCACCCCCACACTCCATATTCCATCCAACGCTCCTATAATCGATCGATATCTATTCTAAGATCAGTACACTTTTTAAAAAACACGAACCATTTAAAACTCCAGCTAAACTCAACCAATTCTCCCCCTTTTCATTTCACTTAAAAAACTCCTATAGACCAATGCCAAATTACTGGGTACAAAACCATTAAAAAAATTGTCTATTCGCACGGCCGTCGTGTTTGATCCTATACAGAAGACAAAACAACAACAGATGGACGCCGAGTCATTGAATCTTGAGACGTCGTACAGCCGAGCAGTTAAGTAGTTCCCTAACGCTAGAACAATACTGGGATTAGCGTGAAGGATCGGACGCTAATCCTGTGGTGGCGATTCGGATTAAAGTAGGCGGAAGAAGTATCGTTTGCATGACGTAGCGCGTTCTTTGTAAATAAAAAAGTCTGACAATGGGAAGACAAAACGACGACATTTTGTAAACAGATTTTGTCAATGGAAGGCTGTTAATTTATTTTGTACAGCGGTGTTAAAGGGGACATCTGCAGTGTTGCGAAATATTCTGTCAAGTGGTTTTGTTGCTTCTAAGTCTATATATATATATATATATATATATATATATATATATATATATATATATATATATATATATATATATATATATATATATATATTCTAACGGAATATACAGACTTACTAATTTGGAAACCGATTTTCCATGTTTTGATAAATGGATACATGAACAAGAAAATAGAAGAGAGAGAGAGAGAGAGAGAGAGAGAGAGAGAGAGAAAGAAAGAGGGAGGGGGTAAGATGAAGAGAAAGGGAGAAAGAATAATGTGACGTTTAAAATAAATACATTCCTCCCTTGCGGAAAGATTTAATTACGATAAAAACCGCGGATAATTAAGAATAATGGCTATTTAAGATTTGAGCTACCTGTCTTGGCGAAATCAATAGGAAGGAAAGATTAAGTGATTTAAAAAAAAACATTCCCACGAGAGAGAGAGAGGGAGAAAGAGAGAGGGACAGAGAGAGAGAATGCAGGGAGGGGGCGAGAGAGAGATTGGAGAGAAAAGTACACAGCGAAGTTAAAGTGTTAAAAAACATTCACAATCTAGTAGAGTTGAGATTCTGATTGGCTAGATTGGCACCAAAGTTAGCGGTGTTGTCTTCGCCGCCCGTCACCCAAGAGATGTAACCACGTCACCCCACCCCTCCCCCCCCCACCCGACACTCTTCCAAGATCTTATTCCTCAACGAATTATATATAAAGCATACAGTACACGTAGGAAACAGCTGTTCTTCTCTGTAGGTTTTAGCTACTGTAGATCAGGATTTTAAGTCTTCAAACAACAACAATGTCCATGTCCTTAAAAGTCAAGCACAACTTTCAGTCCGTTTGTAATGAAAATAGTTGAGATTATATAACCAGAGCGTGTCAGTATACCTGCATAGATCAAGACAGGTAACCTGGAACTAGTTAAAGTAATAGAGGAAAATTAGTGGTGGAGTTAAAAGACCTAGCACTTGGCATATCACATTACAGAAAACTTGGCATTAAGTCACGGATAAATTGGCATTCCTATCACATGTACAAAGGAAACTTGGGATATAAATGACGGAGAAACGTTGGCATTCATATCAAATGCACAGAGAAATCTGGGCATACAAAGGACAGAAAAATCTTGGCATTCATATCACATGTACAGAGAAATCTTGGCATGCAAATGACAAAGAAATCTTGGCATACAAATGACAGAGAAATCTTGGCATACAAATGACAGAGAAATCTTGGCATACAAATGACAGAGAAATCTCGGCATTCAAACCAAAATTCTCTCCAGCCTATTTCGTGTTCCCAGCGTTAAAATATATCCACGACTGACCTACGTATGACGTCACTGGATCTAATTTATTTTTGTTTAAATCGATCTACACTGGGGACTTGGTCGTCTAGCATGACGTCATGCCATTCCTTCCAGCACACGGGGCGCTGACAATGGCATGCGATCTCAGAGTTTTCCGTGGTGCCTGACACCGTTGTTTTAAATCTTACGTCATCAATTGAGGGAACGCCCTATCGATAATAGGAATTTTTTTACAGTGAAGTATTGCATAAAAAGGGCAATGGACTCCCAGATTATAATAGCTGCTTTGTAGACCGAATCTGTGTACAGGCGAAAAAACCTGGACATAAGACTGCTAATCCCCCCCCCCAGCAAAAATTCCTCAAAATCTTTTTTTTAAAACGTACATTGATAAAATGTGTTGAAAATCTTTCATTAAAATTGTATGTATTTGTTACGTGTTCTTTGTTTTTTAAAGCAATTCTACTTCTACTCGAAGATCCTCCCCTTATATAGCCTACTGCGGGGTGGGGAAGGGGGAGTGGGTATTTCCGGTGTTTTTGTCGTGAGGGATTTTTGTCCAGGGCCCTTATGTCGACGGTTTATGTCCATGGTTTTCATCATTGTGAGATTTTATTTGTTCAAGTTTTTTTTTTGCCGGGGAGCCATTTGTATGTATTTGTGATGAAAAAATAATATATCTGGGGGTTAATGATAAAGTTGTGAATCAATCCGGTGGGGAACTCCTGAATTTAAAAAAAAATGTTTTAGAAATGGTCTCAATAACAACATCATTTCTCGGGCAATTGTTTTCAGTAAAAGAATGACGCAAACCCACCCTGGCACCAAGAATGTAATTGATTGCTTTGCGTCTATTGGGAAAAGTTTGAAAGATATCCCGTCCAGCTCAGTGTTGATTGTCGTGAGTATCTGGCTAAATTTGAATTACAGAAAGCTCTGAAGTTGCGTGCGACATTAGGTCGTGTTTAAAATTAGGTTTGAAAATTCCAGTTTTTTGTTTAACTTATTCTAAAAATAAAAGAATATAGACGTGGCGTCGAGTCATAGAACTTCATGGTGCATATGAAAGAAGAAACCAAGTATGCAGATAATTGTTGCTATAGGGCTGGTAAGTAGGTCACCAACCAGTTCTATGGCTCATGCAGGTTTTATTAAGCCGTAGAACGGGTTGGCGACCTACTTACCAGCCCTATAAGTTTGAATCAAGTTTTGGTCTATGTTGTTCGTGTGTTGTTTTAGCTTTATATGGTGTTAAAAATATGGTTGTATGTTTTGTTATTTTTTTTTTGTCGTGGTTTTTGCTCCTGGTGTATCTATCTTGCCATTAGGTAACTACTTTAAATTCTTATATCTATTTCTTGATATTAATGCTTTTTTTTTCAAAAAAAAGTTGATGTGATTTTATTTTATTTTGAGGGAATGTTGACTATTACACAAAATAATTTATATATAATGAAATTACGGATTTAAAATAAATAAAAGCCAATCTTAAAAATATTAATACAAATTAATACTTATTTGAAATTGCACGTTCTTCCAAAGATGGGGCGGCGTGGGTGAATGATAGAACGTTTAGCTACTAGCTCGTAGGTAACGAGTTCGGATCTCGGTTCGGACTTGTGACTGTAGAACGTCCCTGAGTCCACCCAACCCTGTTGGGTACCTGACTTACGTTTAGGAAAGTAAAGGCGGCTGGGCAAAGTGCTGGCCGCACCATCCCTCCACATGCTGATGGATGTCAAGAAACATGTCAAGAAACATATGGATGGCTAGGCCTACAGAGGAATCTTCACCTTTTTTTACGTTCTTTCGAAGCTGTAAAACTCGCTTGTCTCTCATTTTGTGCCGCATTCCTTTTGTTTTAACCTCACAAAAACAAAAAGCTTCCAGCCAAAAATATTTTTTTGAAGACTTCAAACAAACTAATTTAAAAAACTCCATATTTTTTGGACATATATCTTCGTTTAAAGATCTGAATATAGATTACATTCATGTCGAAGTAAACATAAGTTTAGGGATAAACTAAATTTAATAACAAAACTTTCAGTGCTGGGAGGTCTGGGCTACAGGTGTAATTTTACTTTGATGTTTCCCACAGGTAAATATTTTTAGGCTTGTTTTCTTTGGTTTTAGCCATTGAAGAGTTCAACTTACTCTTTAATAAAAAAAAATCCGCGAAAAATGGTTTTTTTTTTAACCGGAGTGTGGGAAAGCAATTTAATTTTTTTTTGGCCATTGGCGAAGAGAACTCAAAGGAAACGAATTTCCAACGTGTTGAGTGACGTAACCATCGTCTGCGTATTTACAGCAAACGGTTTTATCATGCGTGAGACTAGAATAGTAAGAGAACAAATAGGTCATACCGCCTTAACACAGTGAAGGAATTGGTAATACCAACTTAAACAGATAAAAAAAAATAATACCACTTAAATCAGATATCAGATAGGTAATACCATCTTAAAAAAGATATCAAATAGGTATTACCACTTTAAAACAGATATCAAATAGGTAAGACCATCTTAAAACAGATATTAAATAGGTATTACCACTTTAAAACAGATATCAAATAGGTAATACTATCTTAAAATAGACCATTTAGACACCACCACCTATTCAAAGTGAATAAAAAGACATCAGAGCATTAAGGCATTTCATCACACAGCATATAAGCATAACTAACGCGACATACTAAACATATACGTTACATAATTGTTCTAGGTGAACCTTGCGATTAGGTAATGATGGTGTAAACTATAATGACCCGAGTTGTAGCAGTTTGAGAAACACTGTCGTATTTATAAACTTGCCAGATATGTTTTTAGCTCACTAGGCCGGTCTTTAGTTTGCCAGATTGAACAGACATAAATGGCCATAAGAGAAAAAAAAGTGCCCAGACAACTTTTTAATATCTCTACACCACCTAACTGCTCCCCCTTCCCCACCCCACCACACCACCCACACGAGACATTCACCCCTCCTGAAATCAATTAACCACACTGACGTCACCGCCGCCGTTGAACTCCTAGGTAAAAGGCAATTAAGGATAAAAAAAAATATCAGCGGTAATTAACAAGTTTAATTGTGTGGAAGATAATCCAATGGCTGCGCTGACATTCCGCTAGAGTTATTTTCTCTTGAGTATTTATTTGTTTGTTGTTTTATAGCGCTACGGGGAGTTATGTCCCCTTTTAGGTCCATGGTGGGTTGTTTTTTTATCCCTACAACATTTATTTCCAATTCTTTCCTATTTCAGTTGATTGCATACTTGCACTCCCAATCACAGAGCAGAGAAATCAATAGCTGCAATCTGATAACATGAGTTGGGGAATTCCTACTACCAGTGTCCAACAATGCACTCTCAGTAAAAATATGTCGGTTAGGTTGTTCGTACTACTGTAATATCGTACTGAGTGTTTGCGCCAGACTTTTGGGTTATGGCTATGCTGGAATAAGGCCAGGGTTTGGGTTAGGGATAAAATTAGTGTTGACATTAGTTTTAGTTTATAGTTTATTGTCACTATCAGTTACCTAACACCCCTTTTTTAGTAGATTCTTGATGCTAAATAAAAAAGTCCCGAGTTCGAACCCCCGGGCTAATGAGTCTCGATACCTGGGGACAGCCATCCATCTAGGAGAGACAACTCCAAAATCAAAATAACTAATGCCTTGTAGTTTGTTCTCGAATGCACCAAGGCTATGGAATCAAATCGAAAAAGAAAAGCAGGCTGAATTTGGAGTCAGCGGCCTATATTGCGCATAACAAGTTAACACGTATACTTGATAGTGTTGGAGGAAATTCCTTCCAACATTACAATTAAGATCGAAGAAGAAAGTTTCCATTATTATGGTATAATTGGACACTGGTATGAAGCATACAGTTTTATCATCACGTCAACCGTATGTTTCTATCAGGTTTTTACTTTCTTCTCAGGTATAGAGCACCCACACCCGTCCTGGGTTAAATATGCGATGGGTAGTTCTATTCCAAGGTTTACTAATCATCGAGTTCGGATCCCGGACTCTACACCTTTGGGTTAGCAAGCATGCACTCTATCACCGATCACTTGCGTTTTCCATTTGTATTTTTAAATCTTTAGCCGTGGTGTTCTTTAAAATAAAGTCGCTTAAAATGCTAAAGGTTATTTTGTGTTTTTATAGATGTGGAATAAAATCAGGAACAACGCATATTGAACATCCAGTGGCATGAAAAAAATATCAATGTCGAACCATGGAGGAATACAAATGTGGGTGGATTGGACATATTTTGCATAAACCAAAATGGAATCCACAAGGAAATAGGAAAGTAGGTAGGCCAAAATAAACTTGGAAAAGGGTCAGTTGTCGGTGATGCAGAAGCAGCCGGAATGTTATGGACCCAACTTAGAGGAATCACCCGAAACTGAGTACGATAAGGAAATGTGGTCGTGTCCCTATACTAGCACAAGACGTCCACATAAAGTATAGTGATGAATGAGAACAAGATCGACCTACATATACCTACAGAAACGTGTGTATTATAACTTAGAGACAGACGGTGATGATGTGAAAAAAACACCACCGAGTTGTCTTGTAAAATCTAAACAGTTGTCCCCCTTAACTCCCCTTCAAGTGTGTCATTTATACCTCGCTAAATATGCCTCACTTGGATACGAGCTTTATAAATTGATTAAAGAAGACGCATCCCCGGTATTTAAAAAAAAAATCTTTTATTCCTAAACACCTGATCTTTCATTCACCTGTTTAGAGCGGCCGCTACGTATTTCATTATTTTTTGTCTTCTCCTTTACGTTCGCGACACAAGAAAATAGAAGAAAAAAACAACCTATCGCTAAGAACACTTGAACCAATTGAAAGGTACAATCGATCGAGGCGAAACTTTACCCGTAGCTTTCTCTACAGGCCGGGGGTATTGAAAGTATTGCTGATCAGGTGGTAGGGGGTGGGGGAGGGGGGTGTAGGTAGATATCGATAGATCCGTTTCATGAATGGAGGCGGCTGACTCTATAGGAAGTCACAACAATAGAGTTGGAACACACGTGCTACACACATCGATTTAAGGTTGTTACACATTGCTTGTAGTGTGTTCAGAGTTTTTAAATTTGTTTTTAATGTGAAATATTGCAAGAAAAGAATAGTATTACATTTTAAATATAATCCATTATAGTAACATTCCCTTTTCGAACATGACGGTCCGTGGGGCAAGTGAAGTAGAGTTCGCCTGTTTCTGTGACCTCGGCATATAAAAGGGTATTGTGGTCAGCACTATACCCCGCCGCCTTTACTTTCCCTAACTTGAGTCAGGTACCCATCAAAGCTGAGTGTACTCATGGACGTTCTACGGACTTGAACACAAATTCAAACTCGAGGCTTTCGGGATAGCCGACGTATGCCATATCAGTCAGCCACGCCTTCCCATAGAATCCATAAAACCGCTGATTATTTCATTTAAATTTTTAAAAAAATGTTTTTATGAATTTGCATTTAGTTTTAGAATGTAGATTTGATAAAAAAAAACATTCTGCGATTTTAAAAATGCGAAACCACAACACGTACCACATAATCTGTGTTGATTTTGTGGAGTGATTAAAATGGGCCATAAGAACTGAGAATTCTAAATATTGCGATAGGAAATAACCATAACTAGATTGAATAAAGCTTCTGGGGAACCAAGAGAGATGATTCAAAGATCCAGCACGATATGAGAAGGTTAACATACATGTCGTTTAACAATAAAAAAAGTTCCAGTGTTGCAGATGTTGAATACAAGATGACAAGTGAAAGATTCCAGTATTAGACACACCGACCCAACCACAAGACTGCCCATGTCCAGTTTTTGCAGACACTCTTCGTGGGTAATGTACGCCTCTACCCCCATATCAGGAGCATTCTACCGGACGAAATAGAAAAAAAAACGTATAATTGGTATGGAAAATATATACTTTAACCCCACCCTGCTGAAGTTTCAAGTCTCCCCCCCCCCTCCCTGCGGAGAAAAATATCTGAAAGAAACATTGCCCATGAGATAAAAGTTTTATAAAATTATGCATTGTCTCTAGCTTGGACCCATAACTTAAATTAAGCACTGACTCCCTCCTCTCCCCCTCACTTTTTATGTTGTTTTTTTTATTTTAGAAAAATTCTGTACTTGACTGGCTTGACTCTCTGGCAATTTTGGAAGAACAAAATAAATAATAAAATAAATGCCGCTTATTAAGGTGTGTAGATAACTTTAATAAATAATTCTTAATGAAATAATTACATATAGTAAACTTTCTTACAATCAAAATCATGAAAGATTAAATGTCACATGCTAAGCTTTTAATTTTCATGTTGGAGAAAATCTTGCCATTTTGTTGAGTTATTTCCCTTTAAAAACCAACAGGGAAAAAAAAAACCCTCTCCATCTATAGTCATTTGCAAACGACCTCGCCGCACACAAAAAGTGGGGGGGGGGGGGGGGTGGAGGCAGCAATGACGTCAGTGTGACACCGATACTCTCGAGTCAACGACGGATCATCGAACGCCCCCCTACTGAGCACAAACAAGCCAATCAGGTAAGAGCGTGGACTAATATCACTCGCAAGTTACGTCTTCAAAGATAATCTGCCTTCTACCCCGAGTCCCGAGTTTATTACTGGTGGCGGCGAATACCACCTTTCTTGAAGGTGGTATTGATTATTTGTTATGATTTTTTTTTCTTTTATTGATCTAATGAGTGCCGGGGTTTTAAATGAGGCTGAGGTCTATTTCGGGAATCGGCCTAAAAATATAAATAAATGGGTTTTTTATTCAATTATTAAGTCTATTTATAATATAGGCGTGGCCTAGCGGTAGAGCGCTAGATCGCTAACCCAAAAGACTCGAGTTCGAATCAGGGTTTAAGTCGGTAGAACGTCCGTGAGTACAATCAGCTTTTAAGGATATCTGACTCACGTTAGGGTAAGTAAAGGCGACTGGGCATAGTTTTGACCAGTGTTTCTTCCAGACTTTTTTCTCTCCCCCCCCCCCCCCCCCCCCGAAAGGATGCCTGGAAGAAACACTGGTTCTGACCACAATATCGCTTCATATGCCGAGATTACAGAAACAGGTAAACTCTACTTCTCTTGCCCCATGGACCGCCGTTCGAATAGGAAACTTTTCTTACTTATAATATAAAGTAGGTGAATGGACATGGACATCCGCATATATATATATATATATATATATATATATATATATATATATATATATATATATATATATATATATATATATATATAGGATACATATGTGTGTGTGTTTTATGTAAGTGTGCGTTTTAAGGACTGGTAGTGCGGAAACCGGGGTGATTAGGAAAAGGCAAAACTTGGGCGTGGCTACCTGGATTATGTTTCTGCACGTAAGATATTAAAAATTAAAATCAGACGGCATGAAACCAGCAAGAATTTTGTCTTCATCCCCCCCCCTCCTTTAACCCCCACCCACGTCTACAGAACCAGGCCGTTAGATGTGTGTTTGTGCTGCGAGAGTTCTGCGTGTAGCTGTGATTTCAGATGTTATCATTAAACCCTTGGCGTCGACGGCTTGTTTTATACCTGCAGTTGCACCGACCTCCTGTTGTTTCAAGTTTTGTTTTCCATTACCACTGCAGGCAGCCATCACATAAATACAGATTACGTGATTTCGTCTTTTCAATACAACTGCAGGCATCACATAAATACAATTGATTTAGTTGCAACTGCAGGCATCATATAAATACAACTGATGTGTTTATAACTAGAGGAATCACAAAAGTACATCTGATGTGTTTATAACTGCAGTTATCACATAAATACAACTGATGTGTTTATAACTGCAGTTATCACATAAATACAACTGATGTGTTTATAACTGCAGTTATCACATAAATACAACTGATGTGCATACAACAGCATAAACACAAACGAGGCTCAGAAGGGCGTTACACTTAGGGGAGAACAAAAGGGGACCACCTACCCCCCCCCCCCCCCCCCACTGATTAAAAACACAATAAAGCACTACCCGCCCATGCACACAATAAAACCCATCAATTTGATCAATAATTAAACAGAAGTGAAAATTTAAAAAATCTTCTGTACGATATACTGTTAAAGTTATTAATGTTTAGATCGTTCCAGTTTATAGGCCTATGTGTGTGTTCTACATTATTATTACGTGCGGGTTTTAAAGACATTGAGAGTAACTGTGGCGTACTGATACAAGTACACTATAACTTTAGTAACGATCCAGCTCTTTTGGCTGAACATACTAGCTCCACTTACCCATCAAGCAATGACCCCCCCCCCCCATCCTAACCCCAATTCTAGACCAACAGCCCCCACCCACACCCCATAAGTAAATAAAGCAAGCGCCCATGCATCCACTGCGTGTATTTGTTCCGCTGAATGAAAAACAAAACAAAACATAAAACTTTTATACGGGAGACCAAATGGGTCATCTTTTGTTATCTTTATCGGTGACATTGTAAATATGACAATACTGTTTACATCCCCCCGTGTCACGAAAAATTTCTATTGTGGACTTTACGATAACAGACTTCACATTTTTTGTGTGGAGCTCTAGAACATCATCCGCTTCTTGAGTTTATCTACATACATCTAAAAATGTAAAAAAATAAAACCAAGCCAATCTGGCAAGCTCTAGCAAAATCCAGATAGTTATCGCGAATGTAGACCAGAGTGTTTTTTCTCATGTGAATTTGGTTGCAGTGTTTTTTTTAAATATACGGTAAACAAAACGGTGACATTACAAAAGAATTACCAGTTCGGGGTGGGGGTAGAGGGTGGGTACAATGTAAACATAAAACGGGTGACATTTCAATACGGTCACCGGTCATGACGGTACAGGTTAAATAAACGAACCACACATATAACTGGCAGGGTTAAGGTCTAGAAAACGACGTACATGTATTTGATGGTGACGTTAATCGTGAACTTTGAACTGAGCGTATGGTTGACGTCATTTCTCGTAAAGCTCAAAGTCTGGTGTCTTGCTAGCACTGGGATGGTTCCACACCCCTATACCCCTCGGTATGGAGGCACTGCCTGGTATTTAAGATAGTTCCTTAACTCATCCAATGCGTTAAGTTTGATGTAATTCTAGAACAGGGGGTAGCCTCCCCTTTCCCTTTCCTCTCCCCCCCCCCCCATCTATTCGGTATGGTGGTGGTGTATGGTGTTTATGATAGTCTCTTTACCCATCCTATATGTTGTTAGGTGTCATCTAGGAAAGGGATAGCTGCCCCCCCCCCCCTACTCGTATAGGTTTATGATCGTTTATGACAATTTAATATAGTATCTTTACCCATCCTATTTGTTAAGTTTGGTGTCATTATATATAGACGTTGGCTGCTATGGAGGATAGTTCATTTGCCCATCCTAAATGTTATACAATTTGATTTCCTCGTAAAACTGAAGTAGGGTGCCCTTTCCCCAACCAAACTCCGCGTGTTACAAAGTCGTCGCCTCATACGCTTATTTTTACGTATTTTCTCTTTTGATATCAAAACTAGGGTGGGCTGCACGATCTCCAAAACCCAGGGGCGTCGCCTGGGTGAGTTTGATTCAATTTATCGTAGCGCTCTGTGTTACATCTTCTCGGTCTTCATGCCAAGACTATGACCTATTTCTCCCTAACCCCTAGGCGTCGCCTATTGTAGGTATTTATTCTTCACAAATCATGTTTATTCTAAAGTCTGGTTGCATTCTAAGTCTAGGATAGACCCCCCCCCCCTCTAAGAACGTGCGAGACGTGTTGTTTCAATTATCGTATTGCTAAATCTGCGACATTTGTGTGTGTGTGTGTGTGCTTCTGTTAAAAACTGTTTGTAGACGGCGCACACAACCCCCAAACACCCCCACCCACCCACACACACACAACACCAATACAGGTATTAGCCGGGTGCGAGAAGTTTAAAACTTAGGTCATGCTTTTCATGCTTTACAAGTGTAGTTGTATGTTGTGTCCTCACCTGGTGAGGCACGCAACTCCCCACCCCCATTCGCTGTTAAAACAAGTTATACTCACTACCGGCTTCCCTGAGGAAGTTCATCCTCCATCACACATTTAAGATAAAACACATCCTCCCTCACACTTTTAAGATAAAACACATACTCCACCACACTTTCAAGATAAAACACATCCTCCCTCACACTTTTAAGATAAAACACATCCTCCCCCACACTTTCAAGATAAAACACATCCTCCCTCACACCTTTAAGATAAAACACACCCTCCCTCACACCTTTAAGATAAAACACATCCTCCCTCACACCTTCAAGATAAAACACATCCTCCCCCACACTTTCAAGATAAAACACAGACTCCCCCACACTTTTAAGATAAAACACATCCTCCCTCACACTTTTAAGATAAAACACATCCTCCCTCACACCTTTAAGATAAAACACAGACTCCCCCACACTTTTAAGATAAAACACATCCTCCCTCACACTTTTAAGATAAAACACATACTCCCCCACACTTTTAAGATAAAACGCATCCTCCCCACACCTTTAATATAAAACGCATTCCTCTCCCACACTTTTAAGAAAAAACACCTTTTCCCCACACTCTTAAAACAACACCACCCAGAAATGTTTTCTATACCATAATTAAAACTCAATAAACCTGGCTTAACGATTCTAAGACAGAAATAATCCTCAAGTCTCGGCCCAAATACAAAAGCCCATTTGATCAAGTTACAATCAATGATTTTATTTAGTTTAATCTACGATCAAACCCTCAACACATTTACGTTTGTATAGAAATATTTTCAGTCAATAATTTATCAACATGAAAACATTTTTTTTTTAATCCTTAACACATTTAAGTTTGTATAGAAATATTTTCAGTCAATAATTCATCAACATGAAGACATTTTTTTAAATATTTGAGACAAGCTCAGATAGGATTAAAAAAAAAACAAGCAATTTAAATTTAGTTGAATTGGTTCTTTTCTATAAATGTTGATTAACGGCTTAATTTTAAGACTTTAATCAATCTTATAGGCAAATCGCAAAATTCCATTAATTTCCGCCCTTAGCGGGTTAGAAAATTGCGGTCTCGCGTTACCTAGGCAACAGATTGGTTGATGGGAGGACTGTTTGGTAAATACTGAACCCCCACAAATGGATGTGTGTATGTAGATAAACGAAGCAACGACGATTGTTAATCATGCACGTGATTTTTGTAGCCTCAAATGGTTATCGATTTGTTTCAAACATTTCGGTTGGTTGAAACGACATCACGTGACATGGACGCCATAATGGAGCACTCCGCAGAGCAAATAATTTTAAATGCGGAATGAGGTTTATTTTTTAAAAAATGCATTGCTTTAATGACGATTGAGAAAAACAACCAACAAATTTAATTTTGAAGAAATTCTACGCATTAAAAATACAACAGCTCGTGTTGTATTTTAAATGCGTAGAATTTCTTAATGAAAATCGTTGAATACAATCCTAAAAATGTTGAGATAATTACGTTACGGTAATTTTTTTTTCACATTTAAAAATACATTTTTGTAATACCTGTAAAAATAAGATTCCGAAAAAATTAAATAATAGCCCTGACGAACGAAACCACAGAATTCAAGTTTTATCAATCAATGCGCAATAGAACGTAACAGGAAATGTGAAAACTGTGAGGGGGGTGGGGGGGGGGTTAAAAAGGTTGATTGAGGCAATGACGTCAATGTTTTCAGTAAAAACAAACAAATGAAGCAGATTAACATCGGCTGTAAATTGTTGTGTAGGTTGTGTCTCGGCAGATCTGCTGCCGTCTGCTAAGTGTCTTATCAGCTTTAGTTAATTTACGGCGACTGTTGGGTTTTAATTTTTTTTTCTCTTCCGTGGAAAAGAAAATGTAATTAAAATTTTAGTTTCCAGATTCTATGTTTGAACAGGTGCTTACATTGTTCCGATCTCATTCAATCCTATCCAACCCCCACACCCCCACCCCATGCCAGGCACCGTCTGTCAATTTCCTAGGTTTATAAGCCAGGTTCTGTAAATCTTTCAACCCATTTTGTGTATAACTTCAATGCAAATGACAGTAATGAAGTTTTTAAAGCTAATCGGATTGTGTATGCCGTTACTTTTAACTTAAACGTAAAATCTGTTTTATTTTACAGCGATGTAAGATGACGATCAACAAAAGGTGGATTGGACAAAAATTGCCTTATAAAAGTAGTTCAACAAAGAACTTAGCACAACAGTATGGGACACGTCAGGACAGGACAATTCACAAGGAAAAATGTGGGGGGAAACGAAGTTAAAGATGGATAGGCCATATGTTGAGGAAACCATCAACAAGTATTGCCAGACAAAGCTTATCATGGGATCTATCCACAAGGATAAAAACAAGGGGAGACACAAACAAAAATTATTTTTGTTCAACTTTTTCCACGTAGACAAAAAAAAAAAAGAATGGAAACTTAACTGAAAGGAAAAGCTGGCCTTATTAACATTGACACATCATTTAGCCTTCTTCTTAAACAGAAAAAAAAACAACACCTGAATAGAACATAACTTTCTATATATGAAATGGACACCTTCTCGTATAAGGGTGGGGGAGGGGGTGTTCCAAGTAACTACAACACAGGATAATATGTAATACAATGAAAGCTAAATGAACGTTGTTATTCACTGAACTGTGATCATATTACGAAAGATTTTAACTGTTTTAAACTGTTGTCGCTGATTTTTTTCGATACGTAGTGTCATGCTTGGCCAAGTGCCACATTACGCTATTCAAATCTTACAGAGAACACACAAGTATGCAAGTGACTTTTATTCACATACACACTTAAACATATACAAAATATGTATATATATATATACATATTTATATATATATATATATATATATATATATATATATATATATATATATATATATATATATATATATAATATATATAATATATATAATATATATATATATATATATATATATATATATATATATATATATATATATATATATATATATATATATATACATATATATATATATACATATATATGAGATTAATCTCTTTGTTTATATTTAAATACACACACATACACCCATATATATATATATATATATATATATATATATATATATATATATATATATATATATATATATATATATATATATATATATATATATATATATATATATATATATATAGAGATATGTATTTGTAGGTGTAGGTATAGGTGTAGGTGTAGGTGTAGGTGTAGGTGTAGGTGTAGGCGTAGGCGTAGGCGTAGGCGTAGGCGTAGGCGTAGGCGTAGGCGTAGGCGTAGCCGTAGGCGTTGGCGTTGGCGTTGGCGTTGGTGTTGGTGTGGGTGTGGGTGTTGGTGTTGGTGTTGATGTTGATGTTGATGCTGGCGCGGACGTGTACGACAATGTGGATGTTGTTGTATTCGAGACATAATTTACCCTTCATTGTTTTATAATTTTATGACAAGGTGTCAACACAATTTTATTGGTTAATTACTGCCAGAATTAGATCGCTAATGCCCCGATTTGTAAGTGGGTCCAAGTTCAGGTCTCTCAACACCCCCCCCCCCCCTTTTTACCCCCCACCCCTCCCCCCGCCAGTAAATTTAACACTTAGGGTCTAAAACATTTTTATTGCTGTTGCAAAAGACAAAAAAACAAGCGAGAGATTAATCCACCTATTCTAGCTAGCTGCTACATTGGTGTCAGTAATGTGAATATACTTCAAGTTTCAACCGTGGTGAGACTATGTAAACATGTTGTCTTGTAGTGAAGTAATATCTGTTGGTGTTCAATGCTCACAAATATTGTAAACAAAATCAGACCACACCACCGGCCACCCCCTCCAAAAATGAAATCACATTTCAGTCTACCCGACCCCCATCTAAGAAACAGCATATTTGGGGGTGGGGGTGTAAACTTTTCCCCCTTTAAAATATTGACTAAGCTGAGTACTAATTAAGTATCTGGAACCATTTCTTATTATAATTTAAACAACTTTAAAAATTGAGAATTTTAAAAATGCAACATGTCACATTATATAAACCCTCCCCCCCTCCCCTTCGTTACACAAGCCCGACCCGACCCTCCACCCCTCTCCTACTCTCTGACTGTGAAATCATTAATGGACGACCATTTAGCAGTAATTAATTATTGACACCTGGACAATTAGGCCAAGGAACTCGCCTACAGGCGAAGATGTAATTAAAACCTTTCGCGGTTTGAGCATTTGAAAAACAAAGTGATGGGGGGGGGGGGGGGGAGAGGGCGGTAATGGTCCCTACAACAATAAACCATTGCACACAAATTGCCTAACGGTCGATCTAAAATCTGGTTCCGGGTCTTTGATCAAATGTTTAACAAATAAACACGGCCATCATTTTTTTAAATCCAAGCACTTATTACAGAATAAATAAAGTTTAGTAAAAAGAATGTTTTCATAACTTTGAAGATGTTTCATCTTTTTCCCTTTTGTGACCTAGACGCATGGGGTAGATGAAGTACGGCTAATCTGTTTCAATGAACTTGGGAGACAAGGAGGTAATGTGGTCAACACTATGCCCAGCCGCTTTTGTTTCACTAACGTAAGTAAGTTAGGTACCCTTCAGAGCTTGAACACCGATTCGAACTCTAGGCTTTAGGTTAGCAGTCTGGCGCTCTACTGCTATACCACGCCTGTGCATTCGAACTGAGCAGTTTGACGAGGTCAGGTAAAGTATTACTACATCAGTCTGTGCTACTAGCACGCACAAACCGACGTCACACATATAATGGCACTTTATATTCAGTCCAACCACGATTAAAGTAATTACAGTCATTATGAATTAACAAGAAGCGAATGAAAAAAATAACGTATTTAAAGTAATTGCCATCTGTAAAAGGTCAATAAGTTTTAAACATAGAAATCCCATCAGTATTGTCGTACTTCTTCTTCTTCGTTCTTAGTTGTAACATTAGGTGATATACTCCAACATAATCAAGTATTGCGTGTTAGCCTTGTTATGCGGCACATGACCAGTCGAATCTGACCCCTGCCTGTTATTTCCTTCTAGTTGTTCTTTTATAGGCTTTGTTTAAACGTGAATAATCTACAGGGTAGCAGTTTTTATTTTTATTTTGGAGTTTTCTTTCCTAGGTCGGTTGCCATGCTCAGCTATCCAGAGTTTCTTCCAGGAAGAAAGTCTACCGCCCCAAGCCCTCATCCCCCCCACCCCACCCACACATCCCCGAACGAAATGGAATTCATATAGAAAATATGGTTTTACTAGTGTCCGCATCCCCGGGAAATTTAGTCCCCCATCCCCGAAAATATCAAGTGCCCTCCCCCCTGGAGAAAAAGTTCTGAAAGAAACACTGCAGCTATCGAGCTTCATCTGCCCAGTCTGCCCTTCAGCCCAGTCATACAACACAGCGACTTCTTCAAAGGCATAACATGAGAAATATTTAACCGATGCAGCTGGTTTCATTTGGTAATTTATTTCCCTTTAATTAATCTACATTGTTGCTTCCCTTGTTTCCGTTTTATTTTAATTTAAAGAAAAATAATGTTTAAACGCATGCTAGAATCAGACGTCAAACAGACGACCGGAAGTCCTTATCTGCGTGAGATCGTCTGATAAGCATGTTTGGCTCCAGGGCTGTTGACAAACTGATCGTCAGGTGAGAAACGGCTGCCGTCTGCCAGTCCGCGTCATGAGCCACTCAATTTAGTTTCGATATCCGGCATTCACTTTTTAAGTACTCGACTCTGTATGTGTGTGTGTGTATAACCGCTTTCGTCATCAAGTACCTACGTCACGTGCGTATCTTACCTGTTAATCACGTGTTTAGACGTATTATGTGTGTATACGTCTGTGGGAGTTATGTACGTAATTAGTGTAGATAGGGGTCATCCATAAATGACGCCACGCTTTCTTTGGACGACTTTTACCTCCCCTCTCCCCTCCGTCACACGACGTCACAAAAAGCCAGACCCCCCCTAAAATGACGTCACACATCAGCCTACACCCCCCCCCCCTCAAAATTGCAGTTGAATTTTTTTTTAAACATCGATATTTTTCTAGAATTTTATCTAAACTGTCAAAATAGAGTATTTTAATCAATTCATACTACAATTTATTAATACAGTTTTCTAAAACGCAAAATAACGTCTAAAATTCGTTTTCTAACATTGCTTTTTTATAATGCAAAAGTGTGACGTCGCACCATCAGAACCCCCCCCCCCCCCCTCCCTCTCATCACACACCGTCCTTAAAATTATGGACCCCCAACCTCCCCCTTACGAGTGCGACGTCAATTATGGACGACCCCATAACTACTGTTATCCCAATTGTAAAGTAAATAATGTGGTAACTTAAATCATTTATTTTAACAGTACGACATAGACCAAAGAAACATGACCAGTTTATGGAACAATTAACTCATCAAAATTATCTAATTGCGGACAAATGATTGGCCGTTAAAAGTTTTGGCTATAAAATCAGCTGAAGGTTTTTTTTAAACGGAACAATAAAAAAGTTTCGCCAATCTTAAAAAAAATGAAAATTTACTTGAAAAATTATTATGGGTGGGAGGTGGGGGGGGGGGGGGGGGTTATTTTACTATTGAACACCCTAGGGGTAATTAATTACGTTTTTTATCGATAAAATAAAAACGTCACATAAGAAAAGTCATATATAAACATTTTTTTTTTAAAAGTAGGGTTCAATCTGGAATAAGTTTTAGAGGGGGTGAAGTGACATTGCCCCATGCCAATATTTTTATTCCCCTCAGACCTGTCGAAGTGGTTTCAATTATTTTCGTCTAGAGAAATCTCACCGGGACTGTGATTTATGGTTTGGTCTGTCTTGTAGAGCTTGATGTCGATCGTGTGAAATTTACTAGCTGTCTTGTAAGAATTGATATCCGTCTTGTAAGACTTGATGTCTGGCTTGTAAGACTTGATGTCTGTCTTGTAAGACTTGTTGTCTGTCTTGTAAGACTTACTGACTGTTCTGTAAGACTTAATGCACGACTTGTAAGATTTACTAGCCGTCTTATAAGACTTATAATATGTCATGCAAGACTTTATGTCGTGTAAGACTCGCTACCAAGTAAGTCATGCTACCTGCTGTGTAAGATTTGCTGTCAAGTAAGACTTGATGTCGTGTAAGACTTGATGTCATGTTAGACTTAATGTCGTGTAAGTCTTGATGTCGTGTAAGACTTGATTCCGTGTAAGACTTGATGCCGTGTAAGACTTGATGTCGTGTAAGACGTGATGCCGTGTCAGTCTTGATGTCGTGTAAGTCTTGATGTCGTGTAAGATTTGCTGTCAAGTAAGACTTGATGTCGTGTAAGACTTGATGTCGACAGCATGTGAAGACATGCCAGACAGACCCATGCCAGACAAGTCAGGAACCCAGCAGTGACGGCCGGTGGTCGTGTCGTTTATTCCACGTCTACACACCCAGGGAAATACGTTTCTTTCCCCCCTCCCCCTCCCCCCTTTTGGCCGCCATCAGAAGATATCTGACAGGGAAGAAATTCGTTCGAGAATAATGGACAGTATTTGACAGATAAGTAAAGCCCATTTGGGTTTTTCCTTGTAAATGTGGCCAGATCAAATAAAGAAATGGCGAGTCTAATGCAATGTTCAAGTTGGTACTCTCAGTTCAGGTCCGGTCTACCTGTAAAAAAAGTGACGACATAACATCAGAGTTGCGATGTTCTAAAGACTCGAACACTCTACTTGCCTCAGCATCTCGGGCTAGAAATCTTAAGTTCTGACAGGTCAGCTATAAAAATCTGGGTCATAACACACAGGCAAAACCTGTTTTACCCAATAGAGCTGAGACAAGGAGAATAACTGCCACAAATAAGTAGAAAACACAACAATTAATAAACTCGTGTATCAGAAAGATTCTTCGAATAAGCTGGCCTAAAACCATCAGAAATGAGGAACTATGGCAACGGATAAACCAACATCCAGCTAAAGAAGAGATCCTCCAGAGATGAGGGATGATGTTGATGGTGCCCTAGGTAAGATGAGGGGAGGCGTTGGTGCTGAGGTAAGAAAAGTATGGGGGAGTTGAGCCCCAGGTAAATGAGGGGTGATGTTGCTACCTTAGGTTAGTCTAGGGGAGAGGGGCAGTGTTTCTTCCAGACTTTTTTCTCCGGAGGGGGGGGGCACTTGAAATTTACGGGGGGGGGGGGGGGGGGGGGGGAGGCGGTCAACGTTTTTGGGGGGGGGGGGGGGCGAACACTAGTAAAAGTATGTTTATTATATAAAATCCATCTCGATCGGGGGGGGGGGGGGAGGGGGGCGGTAGACTTTCTTCGGGGGGGGGGGGAGGCTCTGCCCGCCCCCCCCCCCCCGAAGAGATGCCTGGAAGAAACTCTGGAGAGGGGTTGCATAGGTAAGCTAATAAAAACCAATAATCCTACCCACCCTCCACTAATAATAATATACTCATATTATTCTTACATTTTTCAAATACTTTTTAAGGCAAACATAAGCATAACTTCTCAACTGCACTTTTCTTTTTGAAAAACATGCAAGATGCCCCCTCCCGCCCGGTATTTGATTTACCGTCCATTCTCGAGTAGGTGGACCAGTGGCGTTAAATAAGCGCAACACGTAAGACTGAATAGTGCAGATATGGTGAAGTGTGTCTCTAATCAACATGAGTAAACAATATTTGGAACCATTGGGGTTTACAAGCTTTAGAATAGGGACTAAACATTACATAGTTTTGTCAAAGGTAGTATCTTATAGGGCAGACAACAAAGAGTACATTTGGGATTAGTTGTACTTTATTGACAGACCATAGTTAGTACAATTAGAGCTAGTACTAAATGGTACTGAGAAAGACACTATTTAGTACAATTAGTGCTAGTACTAAATGGTACTGAGAAAGACACTATTTAGTACAATTAGTGCTAGTACTAAATGGTACTGAGACAGACAATAGTACAATTACAGCTAGTACTAAAGTACTGAGACAGATAAAGTGAGTACAATCGATAGTACAATTAGGACTAGTTCCTAATTGACACATAATAGACTGTATAATGCTAGACAATAGATAGTATAATTAGATTAGTTCCTAATTGAAAGACAATCGATAGTTCAATTAGGGCTAGTGCTTATTGATACTGGTACAAAAAGGACTTGTACCTAAATTGACATAGAAAGTGCATTAAGGAGTAGGACAAGTTCCTATTCGACATACAGTGATAATACAAGGACCAGAACCTAACTGTCAGACAATAGATAGTACAATAAAGACTCAAGAAATGCCGAATAGTTAATATGCTTAGAGCTGACTTATGAAGACAGCATTGACATGCATTGACCTAGAATCGTATGTTAACATGCACGAACGTCAAGGTGTTGACACGATGACATGACAGTGACAAGTTACAGGTAAAGATCAGGGAGAGTGTGATGTATTACTTCATCGTGGTCGCTAATTTTCGATTTTATTTCACAGGCTTTATATATCCGTCTCCTCTGGCTAACAGTGTTGGAATATATTTTTAAAAGTTATTTTTATCCATGAGTTCACGATAACAGCCAAGAAATATAAACTTTAAAATTTTAGGGGAAATGCGATAGCTATGGTTAAAAATGATTGGGTTTTCGTTGTTGCTTATTTTAGTTTTATCTTACCAGTCTAAAAATTGCTGACCAAGCATCGGTTCATTTTTGGGCTATATTTTGTGTTTTGTGATAGAGGAAAGGTGTCAAACAAGCGAGGTAAAATAGATTCGGTGTTTATTTTAAACTTTAAAAAAACTAAAATCGAGTACATGAGCAGACTGTATCATTTAGTACTGGTTAATGCCACTACACTATAATACTATAGTGTACCATCAATTCAGTTTCGGGTACTTTTAAATGGGTTGGCTTATGTTCTGGGCCACTTAATGCAGGTACAAGTACCCTCAAGTGGTTTCGCCCATGTGCCGCCCAATGCAGGTACGGGTACCTTAAAGTGGGTTCGTCCATGTGTGTATAGAAAACCACTTCAGACCCACGTGATAGTTGAGTTGATCCTAGTGATTACGTTGTACTTTGGTTTCGTTGTATAGACCGGCCACACACCAGCATAGATCCGACACAGACGCTACACACCAGCATAGACCCGACACAGACGTTACACACCACCATAGACCCGACACAGACGCTACACACCAGCATAGACCCGACACAGACGCTACACACCAGCATAGACCCGACACAGACGCTACACACCACCATAGACCCGACACAGACGCTACACACCATAATAGACCCGACACAGACGTTACACACCACCATAGACCCGACACAGACGCTACACACCAGCATAGACCCGACACAGACGCTACACACCACCATAGACCCGACACAGACGCTACACACCAGCATAGACTCGACACAGACGCTACACACCAGCATAGACCCGACACAGACGCTACACACCACCATAGACCCGACACAGACGCTACACACCAGCATAGACCCGACACAGACGCTACACACCACCATAGCCCCGACACAGACGCTACACACCATAATAGACCCGACACAGACGCTACACACCACCATATACCCGACACAGACGCTACACACCAGCATAGACCCGACACAGACGCTACACACCAGCATAGACCCGACACAGACGCTACACACCAGCATAGACCCGACACAGACGCTACACACACCCGACACAGACGCTACACACCAGCATAGACCCGACACAGACGATACACCACCATAGACCCGACACATTCCCTACACACCACCATAGACCCGACACAGACGCTACACACCAGCATAGACCCGACACAGACGCTACACACCAGCATAGACCCGACACAGACGCTACACACCACCATAGACCCGACACAGACGCTACACACCAGCATAGACCCGACACAGACGCTACACACCACCATAGACCCGACACAGACGCTACACACACCCGACACAGACGCTACACACCACCATAGACCCGACACAGACGCTACACACCATAATAGACCCGACACAGACGCTACACACCACCATATACCCGACACAGACGCTACACACCAGCATAGACCCGACACAGACGCTACACACCAGCATAGACCCGACACAGACGCTACACACCAGCATAGACCCGACACAGACGCTACACACACCCGACACAGACGCTACACACCAGCATAGACCCGACACAGACGATACACCACCATAGACCCGACACATTCCCTACACACCACCATAGACCCGACACAGACGCTACACACCAGCATAGACCCGACACAGACGCTACACACCAGCATAGACCCGACACAGACGCTACACACCACCATAGACCCGACACAGACGCTACACACCAGCATAGACCCGACACAGACGCTACACACCACCATAGACCCGACACAGACGCTACACACACCCGACACAGACGCTACACACCAGCATAGACCCGACACAGACGCTACACACCACCATATACCCGACACAGACGCTACACACCACCATAGACCCGACACAGACGCTACACACCACCATAGACCCGACACAGACGCTACACACCAGCATAGACTCGACACAGACGCTACACACCAGCATAGACTCGACACAGACGCTACACACACCCGACACAGACCCTACACAAATCCGACACATTCCCTACACAGACCAGACACGTTCCCGACACATTCCCTACACAAATCCTACACAGACCCTACACAAATCCGACACAGACCCTACACGTTCCCTACACAGACCCTACATAGATCGAGAAGCTGAAGATCAAACACTGTAAGAACCAATTTGTCATAGAATATTTTATAACATACTGTCACATTATTTCTTCACAACAATGAAACTTCAGCAAATTTGCAATGGAAGTACCAAGTTACTGCTTGTTGAAAAAAAAATTTAAATAACAAATTTTAACTTGACAAGAAAAGCTTATTTATTCCGTCATTCTCGTTCACTTTTTAAAAAAAGTTTTAAACAAAGTGTCAGTTGTTTCAACAAAGTATTTTCATTTAAAATTGTGAAAGTTAAATACATAATTGTACAAAGATATGTTTAATTTACGTTTTCATTGAAGCATATAATTAAATATTTTCAAATGTTAGTTCCATCAATTATTTAATATTTTTTTTTAATTAAGCGCGGAGATGTTATTAGATCTGTGTACAAAATATGTTGGTTCTGGTATTGTGTAGCTGTTGTTGCTGGTGATGGTGCTGGTGCTTATGATGGTGATGGTGGTGATGGTAGTGATGGTGGTGGTGGTGATGGTAGTGATGGTGGTGTGATGGTGGTGGTGATGGTGATGGTGGTGGTTGAGGAAGTGACGAGAGTAGTTTTGGTTTCTGTGGATGAAAACGTGGATACGTATATATTTTAGATCCATATATGTATTAATGTGTGTGTAAACATGTCGAAATATTCTTATTACATTGGTTTGGGAGATAGCCTATATATGAGTCGAAGGGTTGTGTTAGTGCACCGGGTAAGATAGGGGTGGTGTTGGTGTCTCAGGTTATATAGGGGGGTGTTTGTGCCCCAGGTAAATGAGAGGTGGTGTTGGTGCCCCAGGTAAATGAGAGGTGGTGTTGGTGCCCCAGGTAAATGAGAGGTGGTGTTTGTGCCCCAGGTAAATGAGAGGTGGTGTTGGTGCCCCAGGTACATGAGAGGAGTTGTTGGTGCCCCAGGTAAATGAGAGGTGGTGTTGGTGCCACAGGTACATGAGAGGTGTTGTTGGCGCCCCAGGGACATGAGAGGTGTTGTTGGTGCCCCAGGTACATAAGAGGTGTTGTTGGTGCCCCAGGTATATGAGAGGTGGTGTTGTGCCACAGGTACATGAGAGGTGGTGTTGGTGCCCCAGGTAAATGAGAGGAGGTGTTTGTGCCCCAGGTAAATGAGAGGTGGTGTTGGTGCCCCAGGTAAATGAGAGGTGGTGTTGGTGCCCCAGGTAAATGAGAGGAGGTGTTTGTGCCCCAGGTAAATAAGAGGTGGTGTTGGTGCCCCAGGTAAATGAGAGGAGGTGTTTGTGCCCCAGGTAAATGAGAGGTGGTGTTGGTGCCCCAGGTAAATGAGAGGTGGTGTTGGTGCCCCAGGTAAATGAGAGGTGGTGTTGGTGCCCCAGGTAAATGAGAGGAGGTGTTTGTGCCCCAGGTAAATGAGAGGAGGTTTTGGTGCCCCAGGTAAATGAGAGGTGGTGTTGGTGCCCCAGGTAAATGAGAGGTGTTGTTGGTGCCCCAGGTAAATGAGAGGTGGTGTTGGTGCCCCAGGTAAATGAGAGGTGGTGTTGGTGCCCCAGGTAAATGAGAGGTGGTGTTGGTACCCCAGGTGAATGAGAGGTGGTGTTGGTGCCCCAGGTAAATGAGAGGTGGTGTTGGTGCCCCATATGAGATGAGGGATGATGTTGATGATGTTCTAGGTAAGATAAAGGGAGGCGTTCGTGATCAGGTAAAATAAGTATGAGGGAGTTGAGCCCCAGGTAAATGAGGGGTGATGTTGCTACCTTAGGTTAGACAAGGGGAGGGGGGGGGTTCCATTGGTAAGTTGATAAAAAAACAATAATCCTACCCACCCTCCACTAATAATAATATACTCACATTATTCTTACAGTTTTCAAATACTTATTAAGGCAAACATAAGCTTTGTGGATGAAAACTTTCAAACTTCTAGTGAGTAAACTGTCCGTTATCAAAAGATTTTAAGAGCAGCATCGAAATTAGAACAGCCAATGATGAGTTAGACGAAACGATATTAGCGTATTGATGAGTATCCAGAGACGAAACATTTTAAAGATGTTAGGATTAACCTTTTTCTAAGTGTCCATCTTCATTTGTACGGATTGCACATTCAGGTCTATATTTTTTTCACATCTCCCTTGGTACCAGACACCGTCCTTCCCGGGGGAGTAGTACCCCTCCGTAAGGTATGTCCCTACCCCCACCCCACCCCACCCCCCATGCTTTAAAGACAAATCTGCGTTTATGTCCCACGTAGATAGAAAATTAATGAACGCGTCTAGCAGTTAATTGTAAACCTTATAAAAATGCTTATATGATGAATTTCTGTTTGACCAAAGTATTTTTCGTAACGACAACTACGCTGTCTAAAATAATTACTGATATTAATAAAAAAATTTTAAAAAGTTTAATACGAATCATGCTTTAAAAGCCTTACAAGTCGTATAAAAAAATTAATTTTACTAATACTATATTTTGAAAACTCGACCATAAAGTTGATATTGTTGTTATAGATATAGAACTCGGAAGAAAGAATAGGCTGAGACGTCTAAATTGATACAATTATTTGTGGGTTTTTTTTTTTTACATCAACAAAAATGTTTACGTTATAAATAAACAAAAAATATTGCTATTTCTAAAATGATGTATTAAACATAGCGACGCAGATTATTGATTATGTTTAAAAATTAAGATAAGTCAAAAGTCAGAATAAAGATTAGTAAAAACATAGGAAAATATAACGGATCATACAAATACTAACAATGTACAATTAGTACACATGGATACATCTGTAAACACAACACATGCAAATACCATTTAGACTCAACAGATAGACACATCAGATCCAATAAATGTAAACAAAACACAATCACAGAACACTTACACTCGTACAACCCATATAAACACAACATACACAAACACAACACATGAAGATTTTTTTAATACATAAACATTTAATATACAACCGTAACAAACAGAAACACAACACACACAAACACAGCATACGTAACCACTTTACACACACAAACAAAACACATACAGACTTTTACACATATAAACACTTAAATACCCACACGTAACATACAAACACTCATTATATACAAACACAACACTTGCACATACACTTAACACACACACAAACACAACATACTAACACTTAACACAACACAAAACAAACACAACACAAACACACACACATACAACCTCACAACTTCAACAAACAAACACTTAACACACAAAAACACAACACATACAGCCACAACGCATTCAAACTCGTAGCACACAGACACCACAACGCATACTCAACACTTAACACAACACAAAACACAACACAAACACTGGCTTTACCTGGATCTGATTGAAATCCCCTGCAAACAAACGCCGTCAAGTTGAACTATAAAAACACTATCAAACAGTCAAGAGTTGTCTCCCCTTTTAACTCTTCTCTCCCCCCCTCTTCGATTTTCTCAAATTAAAAAAACCGGCTGGCGTCTGGAACCGCTCTCTCCCCGCCTGTCCCCACCACACGTACCTCACAGCGTTACCTTACGCTCCACGGGGCTGAATATTAGCCCTCGTGGGAAGTTAGGTAATCACTGAATCTACCTGGTAATATTGATCGGTTCGATTATCGACTGTTGGATTTTGAATGGAGTCGATTAAAACATGTTTTTTTAAACTTGTTTTAAAAGATTTGACATTTATTTTGAGGATAAAAAGGTAATTAAGAGAGAAAGACAGGGAGGGGATAGGAAGATGGAGACAGGCATTCTCTGTGTTGATTTACCTAACATAATGTTCACAATGTTTTATGTTTCTTCTCTAGTTTTTGTGTCAAACATTGTTTTGGTTATACGTTAGTTACTTCCCTTGAAATACAGTAGCCTGTTTTTAAACTGCTACGCTTTTATGATCAAGAGTCTTTTATTTCAAAATTTAATGACAGGGTTCATCGAGGTCACACGAACCCCGAATCCCAACCTGTTCAGATGTGGACCCACGCCTCTCGTCACCCAATGTAAGAAAACAACGTTTTAGGTCTAGTCAATTATTTAAAAAAAAGACTGGCTAAAATAGCAAAAATTCAGTTACATACCCCTTGACCCCCCACCCCCTCAATTATGCAATGTATTCGTTAACCACCTTATTTATGTAAGATACACTTCGACCCTCCTCACTTATGGAAGATGCACATTGATCCCATAAATTATATAAGATACCACCTGACTTCCTAAATTATTTAAGACACCACCTGACCCCCCCCCCCTCCTCAGTTATGTAAGATACCACCTGACCCCCTCATCAATGGCTCTAAGAGTCTAAAGAACCCATACGTCAATGACTATGTAAGAATCCATACATCAATGACTATGTAAGAATCCTTGCATCAATGACTCTATGAGTTAAAAGAACCAATAAATCAATGATTCTGTGATTTAAAAAAAAAAACGCATACAATTATGACTTCGTTTCAACAAAACTCTGACAGAAATAACACTATGGCTCTAAGAAGTCTTACGTGAATGACTCTATGACACTAAAAAAAATCCCTCACATCTGAAGTAATCGTCCCACTAAACCTTAGATCCCATCCACGGATCAAAATATGCCTACATCGGCGTTGCACGCCAATCCACCACCGTGACCCAACAATACGTAACTCGAGTCACGTCAGTCTGGGCTAGTGATGGATCACTGACACTCAGTGTCACGTCTGCTGACACGTGGGGAGGAGACTTGTGACAAGCACTCGTTTTTTTTTGTCAAATTTTTCAAACATATACCCCTCCCCCCCCTCAGGCACTCCCTATTTCTTTATTTTTATAAAATAATCAAACAAGTAATTTTTGTTTCGGTATTTACACCAGTATCTGTAATCGAGAAAGGTGATACAGTTTTAATAGTTCCATATTATTCTTCTTCTAAGTTCTTAATTTTTAGTGTTGGAAGAGATAGAGCCTTATCTGCCAGAGGGTTTGAACTCGACTTTTTTTTCGAATTTTGTCAATTCGACCAAGCCTCCATCACAATTAAGGATACGTGTCAACTGGTTATGCGCCATTGAGACATTGACTCCGATTTCAGCCTGCTTTTCTTTTTGGATTTGCTTCCACAGCCTTAGTCCAACCAAGAACAAACAACAGTTGTTTGATTTAGGAGTAGTCTCTCCTAGAAGAGTGGCTGTCCCCACTCATCTGCCCGAGGGTTCGAACTCGAGACTTTTCGGTTTAGCAACCATCCATAATTCCATGGTATGCAGGGTTTATTTCAGGCATTTTCTCCAGGGCAATTGGGAGGTGAGGGAGGGAAGGTTAGGAACTCCAATCGTATGGGTTAGCTCACACATTAAAAAAAAATTAACCACATGACCAGGAAGTGTTTATTAAACGACGGTTTTTTTTTATCATTAATCTGCGGGAATGTTGTCCCAAGCCAATCAGTATTGTATCGCACGGTGCCATTCAAATGTCTGGCATCGATTACTCCGTGGGAATGTAGCAGTTGTTTTCGGTGCGGAGATTTCTTAATGAATAAAAAATAAATTACATTTTATTTTAAACTGTTTATTTTTTTTTTCGCGCGCTGCTTCAAACCAGTTGCTGTAGTTACTGATAGAGGATGGCGTTGTGAGGCACATTGCATCTTTATCTTGCACCTGCCCTGTATTTGCGTTTTATAAAACATATCTATATTTGCGCCCATCTACACTTTTTATCTATGCCCTATATCTGTGGCCACTGATCTAAATAATGGATGTTGTGGTCACGTTATCCGGAGGTCAGATGTTGTGGTCACGTTATCCGGAGGTCAGATGTTGTGGTCACGTTATCCGGAGATCAGATGTGGTCACGTTATCCGGAGGTCAGATGTTGTGGTCACGTTATCCGGAGGTCAGATGTTGTGGTCACGTTATCCGGAGGTCAGATGTTGTGGTCACGTTATCCGGAGATCAGATGTGGACGCGTTATCCGGGGGTGATGTTGTGGTCACGTTATCCGGAGATCAGATGTGGTCACGTTAGCCGGGGGTCAGATGTTGTGGTCACGTTATCCGGAGGTCAGATGTTGTGGTCACGTTATCCGGAGGTCAGATGTTGTGGTCACGTTATCCGGAGATCAGATGTGGTCACGTTATCCGGAGGTCAGATGTTGTGGTCACGTTATCCGGAGGTCAGATGTTGTGGTCACGTTATCCGGAGGTCAGATGTTGTGGTCACGTTATCCGGAGATCAGATGTGGACGCGTTATCCGGGGGGTGATGTTGTGGTCACGTTATCCGGAGATCAGATGTGGTCACGTTAGCCGGGGGTCAGATGTTGTGGTCACGTTATCCGGAGGTCAGATGTTGTGGTCACGTTATCCGGAGGTCAGATGTTGTGGTCACGTTATCCGGAGGTCAGATGTTGTGGTCACGTTATCCGGAGGTCAGATGTTGTGGTCACGTTATCCGGAGGTCAGATGTTGTGGTCACGTTATCCGGAGGTCAGATGTTGTGGTCACGTTATCCGGAGGTCAGATGGTGTGGTCACGTTATCCGGAGGTCAGATGTTGTGGTCACGTTATCCAGGGGTCAGATGTTGTGGTCACGTTATCCGGAGGTCAGATGGTGTGGTCACGTTATCCGGAGGTCAGATGTTGTGGTCACGTTATCCGGAGATCAGATGTGGACGCGTTATCCGGGGGTGATGTTGTGGTCACGTTATCCGGAGGTCAGATGTTGTGGTCACGTTATCCGGAGGTCAGATGTTGTGGTCACGTTATCCGGAGGTCAGATGTTGTGGTCACGTTATCCGGAGGTCAGATGTTGTGGTCACGTTATCCGGAGGTCAGATGGTGTGGTCACGTTATCCGGAGGTCAGATGTTGTGGTCACGTTATCCGGAGGTCAGATGTGGTCACGTTATCCGGAGGTCAGATGTTGTGGTCACGTTATCCGGAGGTCAGATGTTGTGGTCACGTTATCTGGAGGTCAGATGTTGTGGTCACGTTATCTGGAGGTCAGATGTTGTGGTCACGTTATCTGGAGGTCAGATGTTGTGGTCACGTTATCCGGAGGTCAGATGTTGTGGTCACGTTATCCGGAGGTCAGATGTGGTCACGTTATCCGTAGGTCAGATGTTGTGGTCACGTTATCCGGAGGTCAGATGTTGTGGTCACGTTGTGTTCACGTCAACCAAACAACCCCAGCACCCCCCCCCCCAAGTGTTTCTTCCAGACTTTTTTTTCTCCGGGGGGGGGGGCACTTGAAATTTTTTTTGGGGGGGGGGGGCGGTAGACTTTCTTCGGGGGGAGGGGCGAACACTGTTAAAAGTATATATTTTCCATATAAATTTCATTTCGTTAGGGGGGGGGGGGTGCCTGGAAGAAACCCTGCCCCCCCCCCCCCCCCCCCCCACCACCATGCGTGAAGAGTTGCAGACGTCTACGGTCGGAACACAACGACAAAAAACAAAAACAAAGACAATTTTTGTTACAAAAACTGTATACAGTTTTTTTATTTTTTCAAATATATTTCATAAACAAATTTAGAAAGTATATTTACATAAATTGCAATATTATGAAAATTTTATCGCTATATGTTAAGTAAAAAATAAGTGGTAAAGATTTGTTTAGTTTTAAAACTAAAATAAACCGGGGAGTGATCTCCCCTAAACTTTCTCGAATATTCTTATATAAAATAACAGGGGATGGGAACTCGGGCTATAGACATGATTTTTAATCCATTTTAAATACTTAAAGTTTTAAAAATAGAATAAAATCTCGTAGACAAATTAATTGCACACCAAGTGAACGCGAAATAAAAAAGCGCATAATAGTGCGCAATATTATTATTACTTTAAAAATTTACATTAGTTTTTTTGAGAAATCGGAAGTAGCGTAAATTACTACTTCCGGTCAACGGAAATTACTCAAAATTTAACAGAAGGTAGAGAATTAGATCTTTTACTTACATGTGAAATTTAATTCATCTATCTGAAATAGTACTCAAGTTATAGGCTTTTGAAAAATTCAAAGTAGAAAAAGTACCACTTCCGGTTGTCAGAAATCCGCTCAAAAGTTGATACGGATCTACGATTTTGATAAAATACTTATATATGAATTTCATCAACCTAGCTGTAACGGTACTCAAGTTATCGTGTTTACACACGGACACACACACACACAGACACACACACAGACACACAGACATACGGACAAGATTGCAAAATTATGTTTTTCCGTATCAGTGAGATGCAAAACGGTCGAGATTTGCA
>NW_026733007.1:130000-192819 GCF_028476545.2 Physella acuta | reverse complement strand
GTTCCTCATCCCTTCAATACCTCACCTGAGATCGTATCAGTCGAAAGCAGTACAAAATATCCAGCTTGTAGAAGTAACAGTTTGAATATTCTGACGCCAATGGCTACCGTGACTTTAAGTGCTAGACAGCTGAACTGCTTCTCTTAAAATAGATACATTAGGCTTTTATTGTAGACAGCGACATGCATGGCCGACTGACAACCTGACCGACAACCTCACAAACTGACAACCTGACAACTTAAGTACCAGACCACATGACCAAAGTACTTCCGATCACCGGATATAAAAATTTGTCGTCTGTTATTTATATATTTTTATTCTCTTTTCAGGGGCGTCGTTCTACTGGAGGCCAACACTTAAGCCTGTTATTTATGTGTATTTTCAGGGGCGTCGTTCCACTGGAGGCGAACACTTAAGCCTGTTATTTATGTATATTTTCAGGGGCGTCTTTCTACTGGAGGCCAACACTATAGCCTGTTATTCATGTACTAGGCATGCTGCCCAGCTTCGCTTAGGCTTTCGAAAACATTGAGAATGTGAATGCTTAATTAATTCGCCATAGGGTCGGTCTACGACCTCAAGAGTTATGAAGAGGTTCCTCCGTGGACATTTTTTTTTCGATTTATAGCTCATATAAGGTACCGGTCAGTCGAGGTCAGTTTTGACCCCCTCATCGTAGACTTTTCGGCCAACCGGCCCCTGTGTTATGTCGCCCCAAGGCAAGATCCTGCCAAATTTGAAGCGCCTGCGGCGCCGGGAAGTGCCTTATCGGACACCCGACAATCTAGATCTAGAATCCTAATTGAATTTTTTTTTTTTTAAGTTTAGTCCGAGCAAAATAAAAAAAAAATACATTAACCAAGTTGACTTGGTGGGTCTCGAACCCGCACCACCTGCGTGGTTTATAGTACACTAACATCTCCGCTATTTAGGCACCATATAAAATTCAGAGAATGAAAGACGTATTTTAAAATCTTAACTTACGCGAATATGCCTATTCTTTCAAATTAATTTTTTTATCCCAAATTAGCCAGTTCCAAACACAGATTTTGTATAAATAAATGTTATGAGTTTAGGCCGGAAAAATTGTATTGTATACATTTCATAGTGTACGTAGATCTAAATCAAATTTGAATGAAATAGTTCATTTCTTTTTTATTTTAAACACGGCAGATGACGTCATTAGTAAGCAATAGTGTCGTCACAGTTTTATGCGTTCTTTTACATATCTATTAATGCTTTTCCGGTTGCATAAATAATACTGTTTTCTCTATATTCGAATACGCCTTGATTTTTTATTTTTCTTCTTTAAATAAAATTGTGGTTATACATTTAAAACATCTAACATATTATTTTCAACAAAAGTCCGTATAAAGTTCTCCATATATCGCTGCCGTTTCTGACGTGATGTCCGGCGAAAATTTTTTGCGGACAGAGAGAGAGAGAGAGAGATGTGCGAACGTAGCCCATTATAGTATTAGAATATTTTCAGGGGCGTTGTTGTACTGGACGCCAACACTTAAGCCTGTTATTTATGTTTATTTTCAGGGGCGTCGTTCTACTTGAGGCCAACACTTAAGCCTGTTATTTCTGTATATTTTCAGGTGCGTCGTTCTACTTGAGGCCAACACTTAAGCCTGTTATTTCTGTATATTTTCAGGGGCGTCGTTCTACTGGAGGCCAACATTGAAGCCATACCAATCAACCAGTGTGTCGATGATGGCGCTCTGTTCTCGGGGTCACATCGCTGTATTCAATCTTCTACAGAGGTAAGTCTAGGGGTCATCTAGGGGTCATCTATGGGTCATCTAGGGGTCATCTAGAGTCATGGATTGGTCTTTAGGCAAGTTGTCATTTATGCTGGGGTCAGTGGTAAAAGGGTCATTTGATGGTATTGTGTGGGTTCAGTGGTCAAGTGGACAATTGGTTTGGGGGTCAGTGGTCAAGTTGTCATTTGGTGGTACGGGTTCAATTGTCAAGTGGTCATTTGGTTTGGGGGTCTGTGGTCAAGTTTTCGTGGTATTGTCTGAGGTCCTTGTTCAAAATGTAATTGACTGGTGTTGTCTGGGTTCAGTGGTCAAGCTGTCGTGTGGTGGTGTGGTGTGGGTTCAGTGGTCAAGCTGTCATGTGATGGTGTGGTGTTGGTTCAGTGGTCACGTTGTCATTTGGTGGTGTGGTGTGATTTCAGTGGTCAAGTTGTCATGTGGTGGTGTGGTATTGGTTCAGTGGTCACGTTGTCATTTGGTGGTGTGGTGTGGGTTCAGTGGTCACGTTGTCATTTGGTGGTGTGGTGTGATTTCAGTGGTCAAGTTGTCATTTTGTGGTTGGTGTGGTGTGGGTTCAGTGGTCAAGTTGTCATTTGGTGGTGTGGAGTGGTGTGGGTTCAGTGGTCACGTTGTCATTTGGTGGTGTGGTGTGGGTTCAGTGGTCAAGTTGTCATTTGGTGGTGTGATGTGAGTTTAGTGGTCAAGTTGTTTTTAGTGGTGAGGTGTGGGTTGAGTGGTCAAGTTGTTTTGTTGTGTGGTGTGGGGTTATGGCTGATGTGAAGTTTTATCGGAAGTCAGTGGTCAACGAGGGCTGTGATGGATTTGTCAGTGACGCGAACGTTCAGTTGTTTGGGATGTACGAGGTCAGTTGTTTGAGTTACCCGTGTACATAATTGTCAGCTGACTGGGGTCAGTGTTCTAGTAAGTCAGTTGTCTGAGTTGGTCGTTCATGTGCAGAGTTTCTTCCAGACATCTCTTCGGGTGGGGGGGGGGGGCGATACCCCCGAAGAAAGTCTACCGCCCCCCCCCCGAACTAGATGGAATTTATATAGTTATCGTATACTTTTATTAGTGTCCGCCCCCCCCCCCCCCCGGAGATAAAAGTCTGGAAGAAACACTGTCCATGTGTACCCTTTTTTCCTTTTTAAAATATCATCAGATGTTATATCTTTCTATACGTTTTGTTTTCCCATGTCCACAGTGCCAGAATATCCCAAGTTCAAGTTTCAAGGCCGCCAGCTACAGGTGTGTTTGCAAGACAGGCTACCACATCCCTGGGGCAGTCAACCAGTACTTCGAGGGCAGCGCCGTGGAAAACGCTTACATCTCCTACATCCGCAATCTCAGCCTGAACTACACGACGCTGTACAACTGCCTGCCCATGTTGGCTACGGGCTCATCGTCCCCGCCCCTCAGCGTGGACAGCGAGCAGATTGTGGCCTTTGACTTTTTGGTGCGCGGGATACCGCTGGGGATACAGAGCTTCTGCATGACCGTGTCCCTGGTCATTGGGATTGTCATAGTATGTTTCAGGAAGACGAAGGTGAGTTGATGGTGTCGGTGATGGGTGTGTGAGAGGTGGTGGGAGGGGGGTAGAGTGGTTGGGTTTTAGGGATGTTGTGTTGGGGTGGGTAGGTGCTAAAGTGATAAGGTTTTAGGGATGTTGTGTTGGGGTGGGTAGGTGCTAAAGTGATAAGGTTTTAGGGATGTTGTGTTGGGGTGGGTAGGTGCTAAAGCGATAAGGTTTTAGGGATGTTGTGTTGGGGTGGGTAGGTGCTAAAGTGATGAGGTTTTAGGGATGTTGTGTTGGGGTGGGTAGGTGCTAAAGTGATGAGGTTTTAGGGATGTTGTGTTGGGGTGGGTAGGTGCTAAAGTGATGAGGTTTTAGGGATGTTGTGTTGGGGTGGGTAGGTGCTAAAGTGATGAGGTTTTAGGGATGTTGTGTTGGGGTGGGTAGGTGCTAAAGTGATGAGGTTTTAGGGATGTTGTGTTGGGGTGGGTTGAAAGGTGGTGGGGGGGAGGGTAGAGTGGTTGGGTTTTAAGGATGTGTATGTGTGTTGGAAGGCGGGGGGGGGGGGGCTGGGGGTTGAGAGGTGGTGGATTGGGGTAGAGTGATGGGGTTTTAGGGGCGGTCTGAGATAGAAGGTGGGGGTGGTTGGGTTTAGAGTGGGGGGGAGGGGGGTAAGAGTGGGGGGGGGGGTTAGGCAATATGTCCTAGGCAATATATATTGTTATAAATGTAACTGAAAGATAGTAGGGTCTTAAAGTTGTTTACCATTCTGATTGCGACTGAAATAATACACGATTTTTAAAAAAAATCTTATAATTTGTCGTAAATTTTGTTGCACCTCTCCATTTGAAAATTTCTACAAGTAGGCCTACACATTTTACATAAAATTGTTTTCTGACATAGTATTTTGAAATGGTAAACTTTAAGAGACTCGAACTCGCCGTAGCTAATAAAAATACATTTTTTGTTTCGGAGGCCCTTGGTTTAGGGGTGGGGGATATAACACCATTCATAACACTGCCTTGCCAACACCACTGACCACCCTCCCTCACCCCCTTTGATTCTGCTAGCAGTCTTCAATCATAGGTAACAGTTGAAGACTTACAAACCGACACAAGCACTGTACAATGTAACCAGAGGCGTAGCGATGGGGGAGGGGCAGGGGGGACATATGTCCCCGGGCGCCGACCTTAGGAGGCGCCAAAATAGGAAAAATTAATCGAAAGTTTGAGGGGGGTGTATGCAAATTGAAAGTTTGAGGGGGTGCAAATCAAAAGTTTGGGGGGGGGGGGGGTGCAAAATGAAAGTTTGTCCCCGGGCGGCGGGAAGGGTCGCTACGCCTCTGAATGTAACAGAGCGTGGTGTTGTAACAATGCAACACAATAACATCTAATGTAATCTTTGACTAAGCAAACCAACCGTGACAATCGTAGCAGGTTGTATTATCCACAAGTTATGTCATGTCTACTAATTTAACAATTAAACTATTTAAACGTCTACAATTTCATACCGCCCCACCACCCACCCACACACACACACACTTTCTTCACACCACTTGAGCCGCTCACAGCTATAAATAGTACACCGTTCGATTCCATATCGACTGGCGTTAATTCAATTTTCCTTGGATGCATAACGAAGCAAAAATCGATTGAGCTCGATTATTTACTCAGATATTCGATTACCGCTGTAGATCGGGACGAACCGGTTCTGTAAATAAACAGTGGTGAAAAATCTATCGATGCCGTTTTTTATGCCATGGTGAGAGAATATATGACTAGAACTGGAACTATTTAGTGCTTGAGATGTAAGACCAAAACCCTTGCTGACCCCAAACTCTGACCCCAACACAACCCTGAGCCAAACACAACCCTGAGCCAAACACAACCCTGACCCAAACACCAGCCTGACCCAAACACAACCCTGACCCAAACACCAGCCTGACCCAAACACAACCCTGACCCAAACACAACCCTGACCCAAACACAACCCTGAGCCAAACACAACCCTGACCCAAACACCAGCCTGACCCAAACACAACCCTGACCCAAACACCAGCCTGACCCAAACACAACCCTGACCCAAACACAACCCTGACCCAAACACAACCCTGACCCAAACATAACCCTGACCCCAACACCAGCCTGACCCAAACACAACCCTGACCCAAACACAACCCTGACCCAAACACAACCCTGAGCCAAACACAACCCTGACCCAAACACCAGCCTGACCCAAACACAACCCTGACCCAAACACCAGCCTGACCCAAACACAACCCTGACCCAAACACAACCCTGACCCAAACATAACCCTGACCCCAACACCAGCCTGACCCAAACACAACCCTGACCCAAACACAACCCTGACCCAAACACAACCCTGACCCAAACATAACCCTGACCCAAACACCAGCCTGACCCAAACATAACCCTGACCCCAACACCAGCCTGACCCAAACACAACCCTGACCCAAACACAACCCTGACCCAAACACAACCCTGACCCAAACATAACCCTAACCCCAACATCTGCCTGACCCCAACACCAGCCTGATCCCAACACCAGCCTGATCCCAGTCTCTGCCTGACCCCAACATCTGCCTGACCCCAACATCTGCCTGACCCCAACACCAGCCTGATCCCAGTCTCTGCCTGACCCCAATACCAGCCTGACCCCAACACCAGCCTGACCCCAAAAACATCCTGACCCCAACACCAGCTTAAACACAACAGCAGTCTGACCCCAACCTCAGCCTCCTCAACATCAGTCTTACTAACAACCTGATCCCAACGCGACTTTGCCCCTATCACCAGATTCCTACAATTTTCTACATTATATTCAAAAAACCATTTTGATACATTTAGTATAAATGTAGGTCTATTAGTTAAAGCATTTAAACAATACAATTACATTTAGCTTTGCATAAATATAAAATAAATTCGTATGAATACGTATGTCCATATTTCATGTTTGAGTAGGTTTGTAAATCGTTGCGTAAGTTTGTGTGCATATAATTTGTGTGTGAATGTGTATTTAGATCTGTAGTCCATTATTTTATTAATTGTCCATGTTTATTGTTTGCATGCATGTATGTACTTATTATTATGTATAGCGTATGTGTATTTATGAGAGTAAATAAATATATATGTATGCTCCAATATAAGTTTACAATATGCTGGGTTAGTTGCTAATTTTGCTATTTTAGCACAGCGTATGTTACTGTGTGGACAAATTACACTTGTAAACTGCCTAGAACTTATGATTATTTAGATGGTGTCGTTTTAGAGGATATATATATATATATATATATATATATATATATATATATATATATATATATATATATATATATATATATATATATATATATATATACGCGGTCAAATTATGGTTACATCATATGTGTAGCACCTTGATATAGACTTATGGGTAAAGGCCAAACATAAGACATGTAATATTTCAATAGCGGCGTGTTATACAATGCATATAGGTCCACTGCTAACATCTTAACCCCCCCCCCCCCCACCCCTCCGTCCCTTACAACCACCACTAGCATTTTAAAAACTGGTAGTCAAAAACCATCTTCAGCAATCTCCCTCTACTGCCGTGAGAACCCCCCCCCCCCCCCAGTGCATTCAGCCCATCAATATCTCACCTATGGAGCGGACCCTATGCCAAACGCTTAAGCCAACCCACAATTTTAATACCATATAAAAAAAAAAGAATTCTCTCGCATCCCTCCCCCCTCCTCTCCCCTTCCCTTTAGGTTCCCTCCCAGGGTCTGCCTACTACTGCTCCAGCCTCCCTCGCCCTTCCCTCGAACATGCCGTAGTGCAATCTAATAAGTACACTGAGGCGAGCACGCACCCGACAGCACAAGGGGAGGAAACAAATAACAGATACGATGGAGTTATCGATCCGCGATACAGAGAATATGGGCGACGCGCAGGGCATTTCTACGGTGCTCCGATTTGGTCATATTACTCCAAAGTGTCACAGCACACTTAAAACAAGTTTGATCCAGGCAGAAAAGGCGTGATGATGAAAGGTCATTTCTTGGTCATTGCCCTTCAAAAGCATGTGTTGTTGATTTTTTTTTAGGCAAGAGATGAGGTTTTTTTTTTTAAAAATATATCACATTGTAGTTCAATCAACACTAAAATTAGATCAGATTATTGAGGAGATTATCAAATCGGCCTGGAGACAATACGTGTGTGTGTGTTGGTGGTGGTGGGGAGGGGAGGAGTTTGAAAAATTATGTTTTGTTGTTGCCTGATATAAATAATCACAGGTAATATGATTTTAAATTCAGACAGCTTCTGTGTATATCAGTAGCGGAAGTACAAAAAAGACCCCCCTCCTATATATATATATATATATATATATATATATATATATACATATATTTAATTATATATATATATATATATATTAATTATATATATATATATATATTTATATATATATATATGTGTGTGTGTGTGTGTGTGTCTGTGTGTGTGCGTGTGTATGTGTTAGTATACTCTCTCACTACATTTAAAAATTAACTTTCCTGGTGTTGAGTCTCAATTAAATATTGTAAAACTAAAAAATAGAAGATGTTCACTCTGCTGATGGCCATATTCATGTTTAATAAATGACATTAAAATATGTTGTTGTGACTATTGTATCAACTGTTTTGCCCCAATAAAATATGTTGTGAGAACTGTTTTACCCATTATAATGTGTTGTGACAACTGTTTTGTCTCATTAAAATGTGTTGTGAAAACTGTTTTACCCCATTAAAATGTGTTGTGACAACTGTTTCACCCATCAAAATGTGTTATTGTTAAAAAATTAAAATGTGTTGTTTTACCTGATGAAATACGTTTTTGCCTATTGCTTCAGGTGATGAGGTCCAGTATATGGGTCTTGCTGGAGATGTTTTTACTGGGCGCTATTTTGCTCTATGCTACAGTAAGTATTTTTTGTGTGGTATAGGAATCTGTTATTACTGTAATTATATTTCTTTCTGTTACAATAATTTATTTGTTTTTGTATGATGTGATATCTCTCTATGCTACAGTAGGTACTTTTTGTGTGATATGGGAATCTGTTATTACTGTAATTATATTTCTTTCGGTTACAATAATTTATTTGTTTTTGTGTGATGTGATATCACTACAGTAAGTATTTTTGTTGTAGTTATGGTGTGTTGACACTAATTTGTAACTATTATGTTGTGTGGCGTATTTGTTTGTCCCAAATTATAATATTTTAGTTTATTATTTAAGGAGATTCGTATTTGATTTTTTTTATACATGATGCACACATCATACTGATTAAATCTTATTTTGTTTCATTAGGTGGTGATCCAATATTTTGAACCTACCACAACAACATGTCTTCTGCTGCCTTGGTTCAGAGAAATGGGCTTTGCTGTTGTGTATGGTGTTCTAGTGCTGAAGATTTACAGGTATGGGCCCCACTATACAAATATCTTAATGCTCAATACACCATTTTCACCATACTAATCATTTAAGGCTATTTATAAACAATGTGGGATGACATGGTCGTATGACATATGCCAATGGTAGTGTATATGACTTTTATTTTAACCTTATGTGGAGGCTTTAACTGATAGAATTTTAACTAAATGTGAAACTCTTTTTGACAGAATTTTAACTAAATGTGTAACTCTTTTTGACAGAATTTTAACTAAATGTGTAACTGTTTTAATAGAATTTTAACTACATTTGTAACTCTTTTTGACAGAATTTTAACTAAATGTGTAACTCTTTTTGACAGAATTTTAGCAGAGTTCCAGTCGAGGAAGGCACACCGGGTCCATGTTCGTGATAAAGATCTCCTCAAATATTTGGCTGTCATTTTGACTATTGTGATAGCCTACATGTCGGCCTGGACGGCTGTGAACATGGACCACTTGGATCACAATAGTACCATTTTGGAAGAGTTATCTACCCCTGAAGGGTTGAAGTACACACTGTGTCGAGCTATGTGGTGGGATTATGTCATAGAAGCGGGTGAGTACGCTACGTAAAATGTAATGCCCTGCTTCCATTAATTCAGATTTCAGCCTGCTTTTCTTTACTGATTTGCTTCTATAGCCTTTTTCCATGTATAATAAACTACAAGGTAGCAGTTGTTTTAAATTTGGAGTTTTTTTACAGTTATCAACTTTTGAAAATATTTTTGTTTTCATAATCATCATCATCATCATTCCTTTGTGGCCCCTGGGGAGCAAAGGGCTGCAACCACACATCTCCATCGGACTCGGTTTTGGGCTGCCCCCTTTATCTGTGCCCATGTTTTAGGTCTGGGAAATTATCTAGATTGTTTAAGTTTCTAAAATAGTTTAGATTTCTGTAACAATCTGTTGTTGTTTTTTTTCAGGGGAGTTCATCTTTTTATGCTTTGGCATCTACATGTGTTATTGTGTTAGGTCAGCACCCACAGAGTATTCAGAGGGCAGGTTTATTACAGGTGCAATTTGCTATGAGGCTGTTATATCAACAATCTTCTATGTACTTAGGTGGGTCAATGTTTTGTACGCTCTTATATTAAGCACTCCTTACACTGAGATCTACACTTGATTAGTGTTAAAATTAGTCATTATTATATTTCTTAGTCTTGATAATTCATATGTTTACATTATCCATGTAAAAATGACAGTATACTTTTAAACAAATTTAGGCAATATTATTAAAAAAAATAAAACTGTTTTATTTTTTTTATCTTAGTAAACCTACACTGATTTGAAGTCTAGCTCTGATAATTAGGCCTGAATAGTTTAAATTGAATCAATTTTTTATTTTGAATGTTTATACCTAATTTAAAAAAATTCAGGATACAAAGTTTTGGATGAAAAATGTAATATTGCTCTATTGTTAATAAGCCTACTAATCACTTTAAGATTCACTGCTGAATAAACTTAATGATAGACTTTTTGATACTGAAAGTCAGTTTGTTTTCTCTCCAGACATTTGTGGTGGTACAAATTGCATCCAGACCACCTTTTTCTCATGTTTTTTCTAAGATGTCAGCTCACAGTCACAGTTGTCTTACTCATCATCTTGGGTCCTAAGGTATTGAAGCTTTACTTTTTCTTGATATTTTGTGTTTATAATAAAAATACGTTCAACTGGAGATGAACGTGAAGCGGGGAATAAAATATGCTAAATTGGAGTTTTACCATATATTCAATATATTGTGATATATTTGTGTCAAATATTATAAATAACTGAATATTAAACGAAAATCAATGGCTAAATATATCAATATATATGAGAATATAGGCTCAAAATTAACTTTAAACAACAGTGTTTGCGAGCAAGATTCGCTATAAAAACAGCAGCCATCTGTATGTTAGAGTGGTTTCCCCTGAATCTCTAACTATAATTTTAACAAAAACAAAACTTAAACAAGATGTCTGCTAAAGTAAATGAGCTTGGTTGCATCTGATCATGATGAAAACATCGCTAATCCTTATTTTAACTGAAAAGTAATTCAGTTGTTTAAAAACAGGTACATTAATGAAACTTTCAAGCATTTTTGTAATTTTCAAAACATAAATCCTCCCAAAAATGTGAAATTTAAAAAAAAAATTTACTGAGTCACCTTTTTTTCACATTACTAGTCTCGGACGATTTTTGGAAACCAGAAGTAGTACTTTACTCTTATTTTTGTATGTACACTAGTCTACTACAGACATGCCTACTTTTTCACGCCATGCTGTTTTTGTAAAAGTTTGTCCAATTTTTTGAAAAAAAAATTAGTTTAAACATTTAATAGGCCAAACATATTTTTTAAAAAAAAGTCTGTATCTTTAAGTTTTCCATATATTGCTTAAGATACTGATCTCATAGCCTTAGAAAATTTGAGATGGACAGAGAGAGAAGAGTGTTCAAGAACTTTTATATATTTGGATAGTTTATGTTTGTTTGGTGCACAATTCTTTTTCTATGCAATTCTATTCATTTAAAGCAATGTAATATACAATAAAATTTGGGGGAGACTGCCCCATCTTTATTTCATAAACATTTTATACACACATTTGTTCAAAGACATTAATAAAATTAATGACATATTTGGTTATAAAAAAACACATTTAATTATACAACTTGAAAACAAATGCTTTAATTTTCAAAACATGGCCTGTGGATATAGGTTAGATTGCAAATTGAAAGTTAAATGCATTATAAAGCTACATTTTCTACAGCTTTAGCTCTAATCATATATTTGTTCGTTTTCTTAGGATCCAAAACTATTATCAATTTTCAATAGGAAACACTTGACAGTTTTTCTATTTTAAAAATATTATGAATTTATTTACTGATAAAAACTAGAAGTTAGATATAAGCTTTTTTTGGTCAGAGGAAAAGCAGCCAAAAAAAAAATTAATTGATTAAAAACTAGCATAAAAATACAATGAATAAATGAGATTTTTACTAAATTATTTCATTATATATTAAATTATATCATTGAATCTGTGTTTCTCGGCAGTGGAATATGTTAAATGAGGGCATAATTTTAATTAAAATAGTATTACTTTATAGTTAAGAGTGGCCTCCCTTCAAAATCCTCACAGAGAATACAAAAAAATACATTTTCACCTCAATGACATGTGTAGTAGTGGTCAAGACAGCCTGCCAGCCTACCTGTAACCAGAGTTTCTTCCAGGCTAAGCCCCCCCCCCCTCCCCCCGAAAAAATTCTACCGCCCCCCCCAGAACGAAATGAAATTTATATAATTTATATAGAAAATATATACTTTTAACAGTGTCCGACCCCCCCCCCCCCCCGAAATTTCAAGTGCCCCCCCCCCCCCCCCCTGAAATTTTAAGTGCCCCCCCCCCCCCCCCCCCCCACCGGAGAAAAAAGTCTGGAAGAAACACTGCCTGTAACTGAGGTTGCAGGTACAGAACCCATACACTCAAAAAATAATTTTTGATAAAAAAAAATTTCTTAGACATTAACTTAAATAGTTTATTCATTTGTTAATCCAATTATTAATTGGTTCTAATAATTTTCTATAGGACATTTTTGATAGATTTTCCTATTCAAGAAGATGTTAATTTCAATGTTTCTTTTCATTATATTATGTACCTACGTAATGACGGATAGAGCATTAAGAAAACTTTTTTTTTTAATGACCAGGAAAAAAAAGAAAGAAAAATATTATTTAAAAAAAAACCCAATAAATTATCAGGATTTTAACTGCATTATTTAAAACAATAAGTCAGTTTTGGTATTTAATAAATTACTATGGTGTTTGTTTTATTAGATTTTATATATTCAGGTTGTTGTTTTTCACGATCCTGCAATGCCCATCCTTCAAGTGCCCACATAACTTGACTTCTTTATTACCCATTTCATTCATTCATTAATGATATTATTAAAAATGAATCGATAGATTTGATTTATTAATATCTTGCAATTTAGACTAATTACTTATTAAATTTAAGCATACTTTTTGTATTTCATTTTTATAATTTAAAACTAACTCGCTATCTTCTTCTTCTTCTTCTTAGTTCTTAATTTTAGTGTTGGGAGGGATTCTCTCCAACACAATTCAGTATACATGTCAACTGGTTATGCACCATTGAGGCCATTGACTCCAATTTCAGCCTGCTTTTCTTTTTGAATTTGCTTCCATAGTCTTTGTTCAAAGAAGAACAAAGTACAAGGCATCAGTTGTTTTGGATATCGAGCCTCATCTGCCCGAGGGTTCGAACTCAAGACTTTTTGGTTTAGCAGCTATAAGCTTTACCAACTCGACCACACTGAAACTATTACCTATTTATCTTTTAGTTCAAGGCTACTTCAAAATAAATCAAAATTATTTTCAAAATATAGCCTAAGTTTATTTGTAGGTTTTTAGATCTGGTATTTTTAAAACCTCTTTTTTTTCAGCTGTGGTATGCACATCGGCCTCCTGATGAAGATCATGGGCGGTCAAGGGCTTACTCTCAGTCCGATGTCCAGGACAGCTCTTTCCCTGAGACCATGAAGTTGAATGTGGGGATCTCATCCAACGGTGACGTCGAGGTCGGGGAAATTAGTTTGACTGAGATGGACCCTGAGGACATTCGGGTTTGTCAGGTTTTTACTGCTTTGGTTCATCTTGTCCAAGGTTGCTTAGATCAGGTTTTTACTGTTTTGGTTCATCTTGTCCAAGGTTGCTTAGTTAAAAGAAAACTTAGGCCTATTTTGTTTGCTAAATGACTTGAAATTTTCATTTCAATAAATACTTTTTAACTGTTGTTTACATATAACTAATATAATTTTATAAGTGTATGCTACATAAAAAGCTCTCCAAAATACCTGAAAGTATTATAAGCAAAAATTAAGAATTTGATGTGGTTTTAATAGTTGCCTCATCCAATGGCAAAAACTAACCAGTAAATATCACAACATGTGTACATCTATGTTTGTAAAGTCCAATACTCTTATCTTGACATTGTTTAGCTTGCTAACCCTTTTAAGTTGGGCTTGTTAAGTTAAAATGCACTTTCTAATATATTATGTCAATTCTTTACGATAGTGAACTCTAATATCTGAACCACAATTGAAGGTCAAATTTGCCTGTGAACAACCATTATTGTATTTTTCATGCCCAATTGATAAGAAATTTCTAACGTTTTCCCTTAATATAGAAAAAATGTTTTGGGAGAAGCTGAAATAAAATCTTCAATGTTTTATTTTTTACCAAAATAATGTTAATGATATTAATTACAAAGTTGTCCCCACTTTTAAATAATGAAATAACATTTTCTCCAACAGGCTGAACTGAAAAGGCTCTATACTCAGCTCCAGATATACAAGACTAAAACAATGAGGAAAGACAACCCTCACATCTCTAAGAGGAGGGGTGGCAGGAAGCAGACACACCGACGCTTCTCCCTACAGGCGTTCCACCATAAGCACAGACACCATCATGACCATGACCATGAACATGAGATGTCTAAGACACCAGAGGAATCAACTAATTCTGCCGAAGCCATGGCATTTACAATAGAGCCTAGTGTAAAGGAAGACCCCAATGAAGGGAGGTCGGTTCCATCTGTGAGCTTTAAACCTGGACACAAATAAATGTCTGTTATTTGTGTTTGTTTCATACAAAGTTACATATTACTATGTAATTTCTTTTCTTTATGAGTAATGGAGCAATTTAAACAAATACTGCATTTGTTTAGCCTAGTGTATGTTGGTGACGGTGGTGTGTAATGTGATTAATATAGTAACGAAAGAATCTCCTGTGTGAGTTCAACCTGCGGCTAGATAGAATGGAAAGAATTCCCGCACTGCTGAGGAAAGTCAGATAACAGGTGCACTGACAAGCCATATTGGCTAATGGAGAGAAATGAAGACTAATGATGTGATCCAGTATCATAACAGTGATTTTGTTCTGTTTATGTTTCATTGAATTTCATTCATTTTATTAAAAAACATAACAGATAATCAATTTTTAAAACTACTAACACAAATTAAATGCTAGACTGGAAAAATGTCCAAAAATAGTGATTTCTAGTTTTCAAAAAAATTTACTTAGTTTTATACTAAATAATGGGATTACCAAATTGATACCCTTAAAGAAAATGTTATATTTTACTGTTTTGTATGTGTGGAGAACTATGACTGGAAGGCAGCTCAGCAAACATGGCTGATGTTTATCATTGATTTACAATATAAAATTTTAAAGATATTCCTCCACTCCTTCTATCCTTTATTTTTAAAGTATATTAAAGCAAAATATAAAAATAAAAACAATCCCATTATTTAAAAAAAAATTTATCATTTTGAAAAAAAAATGACCATTATTAATAAATTTCTCCCTAAAACGTTCAGTTCATTCTTTTAGCTCTTGGCTGTTTTAACTGATATTCCAATTACTCCACTTGATAAACTGTTTAAAGTAAAAATGTGAGAAATGTAAGTGTATTTTAAAATAAATCTTACAAACAAATCATTTTTCATTTATTGCAATGAGGACATTTAAAATCTGTTAACTTAGTGTAACATAGAAAAGTGTTCACTAGCTCCTTCAAGCTTGCATGACATGTATGTTTGATGTCAACCAAGCTATTTTTGTGTCAACACAACTTTCATTTTCAAGCATTAGAAGCTAATAATGTTTTTTTTTCTGTAATATAAAATATGAATTTTTTTACCAAAATACATTTGGCCAATAGTTTTGAATAACAAGAATTATTGAAAAAAAATCTTTTAGGCCTATTTAAATAGCTAGAGCAATAATGTAGAAATTCAGGAAATCATAATAGAAATCTTTTTCTAAAATTGTCAGTTAAGAAAAAATGTATAATAATCACTTTTTTATAATCATGAGCGAATAGTCTAAGCATATATTTAAAACTGGAGGTTCTGACTAAATCAATAATACACACATATTTAGGATCAAAATCTGAAAAAAAATGTTGGATTAATCACTTTTATGCCATTGTAATCTGTTATTGCTTGTCTTTAACTACATCTGATTTATTGTGATACTTTTAGAATATCTTATACATGTATAACTATAATTTTAGAATATTTGTGTAAAATATGTGTATTTATATTGCAGCCATTTAATACACTTTGCGTCTTCATATGTTGCTTGACTACTGTGACAAAAAGATAAAGTAAACTTGTCAGTTTCATTTTTAGAATTTATATTTTTGTTTTTAGCAACAAAATTATAACAAAATTGGTACTAATTTATTAGGTTATATCAGCTTAGTTATGCAAAGAATATGTCATCTATATGATATTTCTTGAAATATTTTACTGGTTTATAAAGTTTCTCTCTTTGTCAATTTTCTTTCTTGATTTTTTTTTTATGTTGAACTTTTTTTTTTTTACCAGAATGAATTTTTTTTTGCTTTAACACTTTCGAGTCCGCAGGAGTGGATGTTAATTAATCTAATGGTATCTAAGACATTGAGAGCAACATAGAATTCTGAGTGATTTTTTTTTTTTACAATTTCTATGCAAGACTGAAGTGCAAAATGAGCTACATGGTTTACATTTTAGTTTTCAATGGATACAAAATGATAAAGATATTTTCCAAGGAGGCTGTGATATGTATTCATGATAGCCATCTTGAATTACTGTGAACTAACGGGTAAATTGACATATATACATATGAATAAAAACAGCATCAAACATTTTGTAAAAGTGGTTCAAATTTCACATTTTATGGGCAGATTTCTGTTCCATTATAATGCAAAATTAAATATTCATTTAAAAATTTGTATCACACCCCCAGACAAGTAAGTATTCTACTGACTCAGTTGCTTTTCAAATAATTGCTGTTTTCTAGTTTTTATGTATTTATCATATTTTCATAAATTATCATGAATAGCAAATTTCTACATCATCTAATCACTTTTTTCATTGCTTACGATTTGTACCTTTTATCTTTTGATTAAATTATTTGTATTTGTTTAGTTACTTCAGGATGTACTTTGGCCACATTTTATTGATGAATTTACATTGGGAAAAGCTAACTTTTTAAAATGATGAAGTGCTTTTTTTTTATCATATTATTTAACTAATTATAAAATAAAATAACATCTAGATTGAAAAGTTTAAGTGATTAGTGGTATTACAATTATTTCCATATTTTACAATAAAAGTATAGTTTAACCTGGGTTTAGCTGCTTTCAGGCATGTTTTGTTCTGGCAAGTGTTGTAACAAGATGCATTCAGTTTTGTAGTAGGCTGTCAATGCAACTGTCTTCCCATTCTTCTCTTTTCTGCTTCTCTGTTAATTTTTAAAAATTATTTTTTTCAGCATTCTGAGATTATATATACTAGTCAAGCTCTCTACTACACATTTGTATACATTTTCTTATCTTTATAAATGGTATAGAAGTGTACACGTGATAGTAGATTCAGACTACCAAAAATACTACGTTTTGCTGAATTTTTTCAAAGTTAGGTTACAACTGCTGAATTATCACCTTATTTTATATAATTTTAAGTTATTTATAGCTAGCTTCACAATTCATTGTTCAATTATGGGCTTTTAATTTAACGAAAAACAACATTAAACTAAGTGGAAATTTCATTAACTCAATTAAACTTTACCATACAACATTTGGCAGCCATGATAATATCTATAATTAATGTTAAATGTTGTTCTAGCTTCTTATATTACATGGCTAATGATCTCTGCATCATACAATACTTTTTTAAAGTATTTCTACATCTTTCATGAACAATGCTAGCATTAATTCATACTTCATATTACTACTGTTAAATTGTTCTTCAATCACTGCTATTTTTTAAAGAAAAATGTCCTTTTTCCGTTTTATATATATATATATATATATATATATATATATATATATATATATATATATATATATATATATATATATATATATATATATATATATATGCATATGTATATAAACGGTAGGCCATACATTTGGTAAGATTAAATGCTTATTAGCAACCAAGCAAACATTCCACTAAACACAAGGTTAAAAATTGTTTCATAAGTTTCAGAAAATTAAGTTCAAGTTTACTTTTTATTGATAGATTACTTTTAAACATATAGGCCTACTTTCAAATAGATGAAAACCACCTTGATGTTGATAATCTAATAAAGATTTGTAGAACACAAAATTTGATGCTTATACCATTTTACATTTTCTAACTAATTATGGTATAATAAATAGTTTCCTTTGCATATGGAGGCATTGCGTAGTTAGTGTTATGCCCAGCCCCATTTACTTGCGTTAACATAAGTCAAATACCCGTTAGAGTTTGGTGGACTCATGGACGAATGCTCTACCATTCGAACTTGCAGGACCTAAACTAAAGACTGAATTTGTTTTCTTTTGTAATTGAAAAATATTCTTTACTATTGTTGTTAGATATATTCTGAAACTATATAATGAAAATCGTTTAACTACAGGTACCTTAAAACTAAGAGATATTCTATTATAACCCTTAACACAACAAAAATCACAATATCTCCAAAATTAGATTTAAAACTACACCTACAACAATGTCTGTGTTAAAATTTGAACACTTACATACTGCATATATTTCTCACAGGTTTTTTTTCATCGGTGGAAAGGATAAGCTTGATGTTACATTCATTTTTTAGAATCAGCAATATTTAAAAAAAATGTTCTGTGTTTTTTCTCCTTTATAAAGAAGCAACATATTTGTTTTTCATGCCATGTTAAACATTTAAATTTCCCGCACCCAGCTATAACATTGTGTGTCTGTTGTATCATCTAGCTATATTAAAATTAAAATTTTAAAACATGTCTTCAAATAAATGGAAAATGGAGAATATTGTCAATGTATTTTAAACAAAATTAAATACAAAGAATGAAATAGTTCTGAATAAACTAAAACACTGTTATTTTGCTTATACATATTTATTGCTTTCATTAAACTCATGCTTGTATAAAGTTGCTTTAAAAAAAACATGTTTTCACAATATTTTGTGTAACTTCTGCTTGTATTTTATTTATATTTAAGTGTAACACATTTCACATGCTTCTACTATGTGTCCATTCATGTATTTGATAATTTGTGTGTTTAGGATCACCATTTGATAATGTCTCCTTTGCATACTTTTCTCATGAAACTATACAGTGCTGACCACACTTAATGCTAGATACTGAATACAAGTTTTAAAATATGTCCTTTTCAATCACAGATCTCTAGTTCTAAAATTTTGATTGTTATGTATTTTTTAAGCGGCAGTTGTTTAAGTTGTTAAAGTTTTTAAAAAGTGTTAATGCATTTTATTTTGCCAGATTAGTTTAAGGCGTAAATAGACAATGGTATCTATGTGCTAATATGTTTTGTACTTCAAGACTTTGAAACATGAGACTGATATTGTTGGTTGCTTTTAACAAGGTCGCATGATCAATACATTGTTGATTTTTAACTTTTGTAAATGAGAAATAAAATCTCACACTTCATGTTCTTCATACTTTTGAAATGGAAGTGTTTTTAAATACATATTTTTCATATCGAATTCTGCTTCACTAAGTAAAGTTCAAGGCTGGGGACTGAGGCCATTATACATACGCTGTCTGTTCGATTCATTCTTCTTACTGTTACCATGGAACTGTAACATAATTCATACCCCACTAACATACTGTATATATGTCATTGTAATAATTCTCAATATAATTTTTGTCTCCATTTATTAGCATTATAATTGAACCTTTCACAAAAGAAAAAAAAATAAGTCTTCTTTTAAAGTACTTTCCCTTTTATTTTATGATCATGATTTTTAAATCTAATTGCCATGTTCATAACTTGCACTGTTAGACTTCTTGTTCTAACTAACACTTCACGAACATCAATCAATTTGTTAACAATATCTTTATACTCTTTTACATTGTCATCACTCATTTTTGAAACATTTTTTTTAAAATGAATTACCTGGTCAATGTATCTGAGACAGGTATGCCCAGATTTAGCACCCATTTTTCTCAGTGTTTATTTTTTACAGCCATAAACGTAGGTGTGCTTGAGTTGAATGTCAACAGAGAGACTGAATAAAGGCTTTGAATTAGTTGTATGTGTACAAACTAAGTTTTTGGTAGTTTTAACACAACTGTGAATGTGAGAATATTCATTAGTGGCTTTAATTTGCAAGTGACAATTGAGCGTCCAGTTATTGGTTTTTATTTAAATACTACACAATCTTCATTAAACGATGAAAATGATTTGGAATTTATATTTTGTTTAAAACGTAAAAGTCTGTATTTGTTCCTGTGCTTTTATGAAAATATTTTTAAACCCGGTTAAACTGTCGAAAATAACTGAAATTACAAAATAAATATGAATTTGCTTTTAAAAATGTATCTTCCATTAGGTTTTAAGTATCTGTGAAAAGCCTACGAATTAAAATAAAATAAATAGTGGATCACACATAACCATTTGGAGACCATAACAACGGCACGCATTATTTACATTATCTGTGCACATCTTTAGAAGTAAAATAAAATGTAGTGTGATTTAAATTTTAGATTTGCGAATGGTCTAAAAATGCATAACAAACGTTTCAATAACAAGCTTTTATGTAACAATGCACTAAAAAGGAGAAAATAAATGATTTTCTTTAAATATATAATAATAAATCACTATTTAAATTACTATAAACAAAGCGTGGTCACTGTATTATCTATTGGATACCATTACTAATTTTTACAGTAATTTAAATAGTACTATATATTTTTTTAAAAATCAATTATTTTCTCCGTTTTAGTGCCTTATTACATTAAAGCGTGTTATTAATACGTTTTTTATGAAAAAAAAATTTTCAGTACTTAAAATTTTGCATTTACAAAAAAATAGAGTTGCATGACTAAAAACTATTGCTCACCAAATGAACATGATAATGTGCTTATAATAGTGCAACAAACTGTAGTACAAGACTACCTACACATTTCAGAAAATATTAATTAATTCCCAAAAAATTGATTAGACATCCAATTAAGTCAAACTTCATGTCAGATTTCATTGTCTTCAAGTTTTGAACCACGTGCCAACTTTGAAAGGAATATGTCAGTTAGAAGTGCCCGAAATTTTGCTTTTCTGTTTCGATGTAGACAGACAGGAGGGACGAAGGCAGACAGACGTAATTAAGACATGAAGCAAGTTAAATACAAGCTTGTAAAAAAGCAATTACTTTCGATTTTACATGTGTTTTCTTTAATCCGCTTTTTTTCTCAATTATTTGAAAAAAAATTTTAAATACGATTAAGAAAAAATCATTGAAGTTATGTACTGTAGTTTGTAACTGATCAGTGTGCAAAGGTAATTTTTTTTTCTATGCAAGAATCAATGTGAATGAAACACGCCGCTGACAAATAATCAAATAATAAAAACAGAAGTTTAAAAAAATGTATACAAATAGGGATGTGAGGGAAGAGGGTGTAATTTCTAGTCCTACACCATAAAAGAAATTTTACTTTTATGTGAAATATGTGGCAATTTGTTGAGTCACGCGAGCTGAAAAGCTAAGTTCTAACGAGCCTGTACATAGTACAGTAGTGTGCGCAGGTGTGGAGGGGGGGGGGGAGGGGGGGGGGGCAGGTGGAGCGGCTGCTCGCCCTACAATCAATTTAGGGATATAGGCACCTTTTTAAGGAGAAAAATTAAATAATACTTAAAACACATAAAAATAAAGATCACCTTACTGGAACTACTAATTTGGAACTGTTTTGTTATGAAGCCTAAATGTCGTTGTTTATGACTCATCGTAAGTATACTTCTCAGCTGGGAGCTTTCTGTCACAAAATTCAATCCAATTTAATATCTTTACATCTGCGATTTACTTCATACATGTTTGATATGGTCCGTCAACCATTCACAGTTCGATATTTTTTCACAAGTGTTGCCTTTGAGTTGTTAGCAGTGGCGTAGCCAGGATCGTCTCAAGGGGGGGGGGGTTCCAATTTTTACCCGGGGACAAACTTTCGATTTGCACCCCCCCCCCCCCCCCCGCTCAAACTTTCGATTTGCATCCCCCCCTCAAACTTTCGCTTTGCACCCACCCTCATACTTTTTATATATATACCGAGGGGTCTATGGGGGGGGGGGTTATGACCCCCCCTAACCCCCCCCCCCCTGCCTACGCCACTGGTTGTTAGGCTCAATTCGGCGGACATTGAATTATGTTTTTTAATTCACCCAGCTAATAAATCGAGTCACCCCTTCTCCATCAGAATAAATGTATAGAAGTAGTTTTTTTTTCTCTTTTATAAGGAGTTTTTGTTTGTGGCTTAACCTCTCTTTTTCTCCCCCCCCCACCTGTCCCGATATGCAAATAGGTATTTAAAAGTGAGTTTAACTCTAATTAGTTATCTTCTAAATCGTTTTGCACTTTTCGTCTTGGTTTCGTGTACTAAATATCATTATTTATCACCTCTTAGGCGAACTTTTATCAATTTAAACAAAATAGCATTGATTACTATAACGGAGGTATATATTATTTATTTTATACAAATCTGTATGCACAATTAAAAAAATTAAAATAGTGGGTTTACGTTTTATTTTATTTTATTCTTTGAGGGTTTTTTTTATGTGAGCATATAACATATACCCCCATTAAAAAAAAGATTTTTTTAAAGCAAGTATTCACGTACTTAGCTTTAATAATTTCTCTGACTAAGCTCCTGCAGGAACGAGAATCTTGACATTCGTTTCGTTCTTGACCGCAATATTTATCTTTGGCGGTTCCAGACTGACCGGTGGAATATCCCCAGGCAGTGGCCTAGCAACATGCTTGGACGTCTGAAATATCTCATCGTCATCAGGCGCGTTTTTCTCATTCTCTGCGGATCTCCTGGCCAATCGCACAGCATCCCACCGGAACTCTGCGTGCTTGCCAATGACGTCATCAAACCGACCTGTGATGGTGAAGGCGTAGCGTCTGTCGTCACACAGCTCGTTGATTAAGTCCCGCGCCTCTGGGTACGAGTTGGTCATATCGTTCCACAGCCACGGCTGGGAGTTGGTTTCGCTCTGTCGTCTCAGTGCCGTGTAGAACGGCGTGCTGGAATCTCCGAACTTGTAGTTAAACGTCGGGCGGTCTCCACTTCCGCGATATTGATAATGGTAGTTGGTTCCAATCCCTGATGCGCCTCCACCCCAACGCAGAAAACCTTTAAGCTCTGTGGAAAATATGGGAACGATAGTCGCAGTGTAGGTGACGGAGGTCCTGGTTTTGGAGAGGATAAGGCTCCATTTCGCTGCAGAGTTAGGTCCAAGAGTCTTAGAGGTGCTGACGGAAAACGTTTTGGATTGTTCTTTCTTGGTCTCATCTGTAGTGCTGGTGCTGGACTCGTAGTTAAACTTGTAGCCCGCGGAGACCCCTGCGCCCCCTGTTCCCGAGGCTGGGGTGTAGCTGACCTGGACGTTAAGTTCGTGGCTGTGCTTCCAGCCGCTAGTTTTAGTGTGGGTCACACTGCGTACACTGGTCTCTGACCGTGTTATCGTTTTTGTTGCTTCTTTCGGATCGTTGTTGTATATCGTTCCTGAATCAATCGTCTCCGGTTCCAGTTCCTGTATAGTCGGAGCGCCGAATTTAATATCTTTCATACCAAAGCTCCAATCCCCGTAAACCATGCTGAGTCTGTGATTACTCATGTAACCCTCACATCGCCCACTTTGATCAGCGTACCAGGTGTCGCCGCTTCTTCTGAAATCTTCTCCTACATACGGGGCTCTACAGCCAGAGCACCAGCCGTAACCCAGGTAATGGGCCAGCATAGCAACGTCAGCCATTGTGTTGTCCATGACTCGAGTCTTCACCTTGTACAGCTCATCAAGTTCTTCCGGTGCTGTCACCATTTTGCAGCATCGAAATTTTTCCAGACAGTGTAGTTGGTCGCAAGTGCGGTACAGACCGGTGACGAAGTAGTTGTCATTGCATCTACAATAGCCCACATTGTCAAAACAGATCGAGATATCGTGATCGTAACATTGGCCGTAATAAGCTGGGTGATCCGCTGGCTTAACACATCGACCTTCTTCTATGTTAGTCAACTTGCCAGTCAACGCCTTCGCGGGGTTACTTGTGTATAACCCATTCAGGAAATACCCGGATGGACAACTCGCCCATGTGTTGGCGCGGTCGAAGGTTGACCACCAATCAGCCATGACCACTTGTGTCTTGGAGTGTGTCCATGGCCACGTTACAAAGCAGCAGGTAGCCTCCTCTAGCCTGTAGAGATAGTCGTCCGTCCAACTGGTCCTGTCGTGCCTGTAGAAGCCGGTGATGAAATCGTTGTTGTTGTCACACATGGACAGCCCAGCCGCTTCGAAGCTGTACCACCAGTTGGCGTTGGTGCAGGCAGCATCCCCTCCCCCGGCGGCTAACGTTAGAATCAGGATTGCTGGTGTCAGCAACATCGTCAACATCAAACCTAAAACAGATCAAATTTCGTTTTCGAATACATTTGGTAGGAATAAAATACTTCAACATGGTATCAACAATATATGAAGTTGCACTATTCAATTAGCCAAGCTTATAAATTATGGAATATTGCGGCATTAATACATACATTAATTAGTAAAAATGTGAGTATTTTAAACACATATAAATATTGTCTGCAAAATGCAATTAGGTTTAATTTAAAATTAAATTTGAGTCAAAGGATGCAAACATTTCTATTTAAACTGTCAATATAAAATAAATATTTATGTATTGAACATAGCGGGGTACTTAGTGTAGGCAAATATCTTTTAACTCATAAAAAGCGATTGCACTAAAAAAAATATCTACATTGTACACTTTAAATAGGTAATAAATATAGATAAGGTAAGGTAAGTTTTAAAAATATACGATGTTTTTTTTTTAATTCAGAAATGTATATCTTAGCTAAAATACAAAATGATATCAATTACCTTTAGTAGCAGTTGTTCTTTTATTTTGCTTGATATATTGATTGACATACACGTCTTGTGTTTGAATATGCCGTGGCCACAAAGGCGCTTTTATAGTAAAATGTGAATCCTTACAAAAACAAGATACATATCAGGTAATTACTTAATTCGATTAATTTTCGTTCCAAAATTTACATTTTTATTCATTTTAATTAGGGCAAGGCGAAACTCGTAGTTTTTGAACAGCTAATTAATCCGGTAAATGTAATGACATGCAAATCATTTTGTCTATAGTTTCCAAAACAAGGAAAATTTGAAAACAACAACCGCCATTGAAAGAAAGCAAAGCATTATTTTCAATCTTTATTTATCAGACTAGAGACAAGTACTTTGTGCATTAAAACACATTGTCCACTAGCCATCAAGCGTTTTGTCTATGGCAATCTAGAGGTTAATAAACAAGTCAATGCTGAGCAAGTCAGAAAAATCAAACCTAACACGAGTAGGCAAAATGTCATTGTTAAACTTTTCATATGCTCATAAAAAAAAATCACCAAAATCCTTATTGTTCATAACAATGTTTTTTTTTTTTTGCACTTTTGGATACTTTCTCAATTTTTGTATAAAGAAAATAAAAAATTTAATGAGAAAAATATTGTCGTTTAAAATACCATTTTTATGATACAATTAAGTAAAAACAATACTTTTTTCCTCAATCTTACAAGCTATCTACCAAAAGTTTTATATTCGTCATCATATTGCAATAATCGTAAAGCTGGATTTCTCATACATTTGATAAGTGTATTTTCAATACTTTTGGAAACAACCAAAGCTTACAATCGGCTTTACAACTTACACATTTATGGTATTTTCGTGACTGACTTTTCGTTACTTTTTGCTGTTTTTCTCAGTGCACTTTTAACACTAAAAAGCCTACGACTTTTTTATGTATTAAACAAGGCCCACCATATTTTCATTAACTGTTCTTCCTGCAAAAATACAACTTTTGACACGAGGATATTGTGATCGCTTTCATAGAAAAAAAGTTTATGGTAAATAAAATGCAAATTTTGAAACTTTTGCATACTAAAAGGGTACTACTTTTCAGACCTAGTAGAATTCTTACCAGTAGTTATTTCAAAAATTTGTCTAGACAATTTTTGTATATATACTACAATATAAGTCGTTTAAATTTGATTGCTATAAGTGTATATAAAAAAAAGGATTAGCGTTTTTAAATGTACTGAAAAATTCAAAACTGCGGAGGTTTTTTGTGTTTCCTTGACAACCAAAATTGTTTTCAACCCTTTTTTTTGCGGTTCAATACATACTTTTATGTGCCAAACATGGTAAAAGTATTCAAAAGGCTTTAGATCTTAAACAGAAATAAACTAAGCATATCCCTTTAATTCAGCAATTAAAAATAATCACCCGATTGGAATGAAATATCGAACAGTGCCGTTAAATAAAAAAAAATATCAACTTCTTCTGAAAATAGGCCGAACACTACTTAAAGGGGTTAAGCTTCAATAAAAAATATTTTAATCCTCATTAGGAAATAATTATTTCTCTATAGTTTTTTAAGGGGGAAGGCTCCGGTAAAAAAAACGTTTTTAATACTCGTTAGAAAACAGTTATTTCTATACAGCTTTATTAAGATACATCCACAAATGCATTTCCACTAAAAAAAATTGGTGAAAAAATCTTGGTAACTATGACAACTGCGGCCATCTTGAAAAATTAACCCCTTCGTAGGTTTTCCACCATTCATAAAATATTACATTTTAAGCCCAATAAACAATCAATTCATAATCTTCTTCCATATTTTGGGGTAATCAGCTAAAAATTTTAAGTGCATATCTTCAAACTAATTTTTTATGAATTTTCAAAATTTGTGTCCGTTCAAAACACTAGTTTTAATGCCCCAAAATTCCCCAAAGTTAAGTGTTTTGAACGGACACACATTTTGAAAATTCATAAAAAATTAGTTTGAAGATATGCACTTAAAATTTTTAGCTGATTACCCCAAAATATGGAAGAAGATTATGAATTAATTGTTTATTGGGCTTAAAATGTAATATTTTATGAATGGTGGAAAACCTACGAAGGGGTTAATTTTTCAAGATGGCCGCCGTTGTCATAGTTACCAAGATTTTTTCACCAATTTTTTTTAGTGGAAATGCATATGTGGATGTATCTTAATAAAGCTGTATAGAAATAACTGTTTTCTAACGCGTATTAAAAAAGTTTTTTTTTACCGGAGCCTTCCCCCTTAAACTTACATCCGCATATGTGTTTCAATTTTTAAAAATTTGGTGGGATAATCCTGGTAACTATTACAACGGCAGCCATATTGGAAAATTAACCTCTTCCAACTCTGTGTAGGATTTTGACCATTCATAAAGTTTTATACTTTAAGCCCAAATAAACAATGAATTCATAACCTTCTACTATATTTTGGGGTACTGAGCTAAATATCTCAAACTGCTTTATTAAAATTTTCAAATTTTGTTTCCGTTGAAAATACTAAATTTTGGGGATTTTGGTGTATTAAATTTAGTGTTTTAAACGGACCCAAAATAAAGCCGATTGACAAGCCGACGAAGAAGCAGAGTTTTAAATTACTAGGTTTAGTTATATAAAACACATAAAATACATAAAACACATAAAATACATAAAACACATTAAATACATAAAACACATTAAATACATAAAAACATCAAATACATAAATCACATTAAATACGTAAAACACATTTACTACATAAAACGCATTAAATACATAAAACACATTAAATACATAAAACACATTAAATACATAAAACACATTAAATACATAAAACACATTAAATACATAAAACACATTAAATAATAAAAACATCAAATACATAAAACACATTAAATACGTAAAACACATTTACTACATAAAACACATTAAATACATAAAAAACATTAAATACATGAAACACATTAAATACATAAAACACATTAAATACATAAAACACATTAAATACATAAAACACATTAAATACACGAAAACATCGTCAAATATTTTAAACAACAATGACAAATCATTAGAAATTTAAATGTTGAACCAACTTAGTAAAAATGGAAACTGGTAAACAACCAAAACAAATTAGTGTGGCCGTAAACATACATTTAACATAAAGTGCATCTCTTTTTTTTTTAAACTAAAAAATCAACAATTACACGATAACCATCAGCATATTTAGCATAACTCTGCTGACTACAATTACAAGGAATGTATGGCAAAATGCGAGGCAGTAAAGTGACCTCTCGATCCTAACCTTAGCTGCAAGTAAAGTAAGTCAAAACAGGAATTCATTAGACTACTTAAGCAGCTTGTTGATTGTCACTTGCAGTGAACAGTAAACATGAATTCATTAGACTACTTAAGCAGCTTGTTGTCACTTGCAGTGAATAGTACGGACCGCCTTTTGTTGATTAGGTCGGGAAAATATAATTAGGATGATTCAGGTAAATGAGTTGTTTTGTTAAACTTTGTGCATATCAGTTACCGCCTTTTCTCACTGTAATATGAGACATCGGTATTGACTTGCCTTTCCTAAACTTTCAGTATTTGGGGAAAAAAACCTATAAAATAGTATAACTAGGGAAAACAACAGATTTGTAAATAAGTAACCTATGTTTACCAAGGCAATTTTACGTAGACTTAAAGACATTACAACATCTGAACAGAGAACTGTTATATCGACAACTAGCTATAGAAAAAATCTAACTAAAGGTAGATATACTAATTATTTAGGTTGAAGCTGATGGAAAACTATCATTTTGTCATCAAGCATTTTATTTAGTTGTACAGACATTTACATTTTATGTGCTTAGATAACAACCTCTATTGTTTTGTTAAATACTCGTTAAAACAAAGCAAATGAAATCTTCAAATTATTTTGTGGTTTTCTTATTAAAATAAAATGTAGGTTTACGGGAACTAAACTGGCATTGTATATATAAGCTGTGTGTCTACAGCTAGTAGTAGGCAGTGATTGTAGGACATTAACTGTGGACCGTGAAGTCAACAGTACTGTCGTGGATTCTAAAAATTGTATTGATTTGATGGCATTGATATGGCCATGCAGATTATTCAATACTGTAGAATAAATAACCCGAGGCCAACAGAAGACAATTTATAAATGTGTAACCCCTCAAATTTATTTCAACGTTTTCTGCTGTTTAGATTTATCTTTCAAGTGACATTTAATAAATATACTGAGTGCACCCTGCATCTTTTATCTCATACTACCTCTTTAATTGAACGTGGGTCTGTTCTCATATATTAGTAAAGGTATCCAATATCCAATAGTATCCAATAGGTACTAAGGTGACCGACGCTTTTCTTTATAGTAATTTAAATAGTAGTGTTTAATTTAGTTTCTACTTTTTACTTTTTAGTGCATTATTACATAAAAGCTTCTTATTAAAACGTTTTTTATGAATTTTTTTTTTTTAGAATGACGTTAATTTCTGTATTAAGCCATAAAACATAAACACTCTAGTGCAAACTTACACAAAAAACACACACATACAAACAACACTCTCTCTCTCCCTCTCTCTCTAACACACATTTACACTCTCCAACATACACAAAGACACTTAAATTCATATCATTACTATCATCTAACTAAAATATTTGGTGTAAAATGTCCCTCATAACTCTTGCAAATGGCCAATTACTGTGTGTAGATTTTTATTGTATTACAACATGGACAGAGTTAGATGTACCTGTATATGCGAACAAAGTACGCCAAGTTTGCTATTGACCCAGATTAACTGATTAACTTGTGACCTACTTAGGTCGAGTCAGGTTCCATTTTTATTTTGACATTGTATAATACCTTATATGGAATGATTGTGTAACTCCTGAGGTTTTTCCACTGTCTTACCAAGGGTGTCTAAGACGTAGAAATTTTCCATTAAGATCTGATTGAATGATTCTGATCATATGACCCTCCCAACCAATGGCTACATGAGTTGAGGATGACCTCCCCTGTGGCAGAAGTCTTTAACTGCCCCGCACACTCGCCACACGTGGCAGTTTACCTTGATCAGGCCGACTACCTTGATCAAACAGTCTATTAGGACCAAGCCGTCCATATTGTCCGGCAATAGATTCTGACCATTTGAACGTGAGAGAACTTAAGTCCTGTGTGTGCTATGCTTTCTTAAGTTGATTTAGTCTTCTAGTATAATATTACTTGTCGCCAAGTAATTCTTGAAGCTATAGCAGTGTTGTGTGGCCTGTGGCTATTATTAGACAGTGTAGAAATCTGTGATAGTGTTTTTTCTTACATTTTGTAAGTTGGGTTTTGATATTTTATACATTAAATATTTTATCTAGCTTAAACTTGTGTTCTGCCACAACTGTGTTCGCTTATTAAAGGTTGTATGCAGATTGGATGAGTGTTAATTTCAATAGTATCACTAGTGTTCCCTAGACGTCGAATTCGAGCCCTAGTGTGTCATTGTGTTAGTGTTCATCCATTTAGGCTGTAAGGCATTTGCATATAACCCCGAAAAAAGAATCCGGGGACGTTCACCTTCTATCTGGCTGATAGATAGGTAAACGTTACAAAGTGGGGGCTCGCCGAGATTTAATCTGTCGTTCCAGTTGTTGGTTATATCAGTTAAACACTAAGTTTAGTTTGATTTAGTTGTTTTTATATCCAGTAGCGCAGTGTTCTTACAACGCGCGCAAGGCTAGAATTATCTAGGTCAATAGGCAGACGTGTCACGCCCTAGATTGAAGAGGTCAAGTACACGGCCCAACGCACTGTGTTAAGTTAGTGAATCTAGGCTTGTTTTGGTTTTGAAAGTTAGTGTTATGGAGTCTTTTTTGGCTAATCCCACTTTTGAGCAGGTAGAAAAGTTGAGTAGAAAAGTTTTGATTAATGTCGTTAAGGAATTGAAATTGGATTATTCTGTTACGCAGAAGTCAGAGGTGTTGAGAGATAAAATTGTTGTTCATTTTATTAATGAAGGGGTATTTGATGAAAGTTTGTTGGCTGGTGTGTTACTCCGCGAGGAGAAACCTCTAGAGAAGGTAGAATTAGAAGCTAGAATTGCTTTAGAGAAGGAGAAAGTTGCTTTAGAGAAGGCTTTAAAAGAACAGGAATTAGAGGCTAAAATTGCTTTAGATAAGAGGAGGTTGGAATTAGAGTTTGGTCAAGTTAGTGATGTTACTTCTCTGGTAGATCCAAAAAAGTTGTCGGTGGGGCAAGTGATTGCCAAATTTGGGAAATTAGTTCCTAAGTTTGATGAAACAGATTTGGTCGTTTTCTTTAACTCATTTGAGAGTTTAGCGAAGACATGTGAATGGCCCGAAACTTCCATTACTGCTTTATTGAGCTCGGTCCTTACTGGGAAAGCTGCAAAAACATACCAGGCACTCTCTCACGACGTTCAAAATAACTATAGTTTGGTCAAGACTGCCATTTTGAAGGCCTACGAACTGACGCCCGAGGCCTATCGGACAAAATTCCGAACACTCCGCAAGTTACCCACTCAATCATATGTGGAATTTCTCTTTGAAAAGGAGAAAATATTCTCAAGGTGGCTACACTCTGAGGAAGTTTCTGAGTTTGAGAAACTCAGGTCACTTATCCTAAGGGAAGAATTCCTAACGTCCCTGCCTGAAGAGATACGACTACACATACTGGATAACAAGATAATTGACGTCCAGAAGGCTGCTGAGTCGGCTGACACATATATGTTGGTGCATAAGAAACCACCAGTGTCAGGAAACCGCCTCAACCCCGTGCTTCCCCTTTTTGGCAGCAATCCTCCTGTTGGCCAACACGTGAAGGCATTACAGTCCAAAGAGAAACCAAGATCAACTCTCAATCGTCGAGCAGTATGCCAGTTCTGCAAAAGACCTGGTCATCTTGTCAAGGACTGTTACAAACGTCGTCAATATAACAGAGAGGTGGTGCGTACGTCTGCGCACTATGCTCTATCCCCTCAAGCAGCCGGTTCAAATATGAACTCTAGAATTCAAAAGGACTCTAACCCTAAGTGTCCGCAAGAAGGTAGTCAAATCTCCACACATTATGTGCAGTCACATTTTGACTGTTCTCGCCACCATCCAGTTTCTTCCGAGTCTACCGATCTCGGGGGATCGAGAAAAGTTGACTTTTCATCTTTTATTGCCGAAGCCATCATTAGCAAACCAGGTGATCCGTTGTCTCAGCGGAATATCACCGTCCTAAGAGACACAGGAGCGTCACAATCACTTCTTTTGAAAAGTTCAATGGACATTACACCTGAGACGAACACCGGAAGGATTTCCATTATCCAGGGAGTGGGGACAAAATCAACTGTCGTCCCTTTACACAAGTTTGCTCTGAAACATCATCTCGTCGAAGGTGAAGTCATTTTAGGTGTGATAGATAGTATTCCAGTCCCAGGAGTACACCTACTTTTAGGGAATGACCTTGCGGGAAGCAAAGTATACCCCTGTACGGTTTCAGACCCTTTGTCAACAGTTCCAGATAATGATTATGAACTGTATCCTGCATGTGCGGTGACAAGAAGCCAGACCAAACAATTGGCTGACATAACGTCTGAACCACACCCGCCATCATCGTCAAGAAATTCGACTCCCAAATTGGAGTCTATGCTTCCAGAAAACACAAGTCTGGGCTTACCCCTGAGGATATCTCAGGAAGACATCATTAAAGCTCAACAAGTCGACGCGGAACTCAAAGCAACGGTCGAAAAATCTCTATCATCTGACGATGGAGAATATTTCTCCGAGAACGGCCTCTTCTTTCGTCGCGCTATACCAGTGAATGCCTCACCAGCCGAACCATGGTTGGGTAAAAACCAGCTGTGGGTCCCTCCACCTTATCGGCATGAAATACTTAAGCTAGCACATGACCATCCAATGTCAGCGCACCCAGGAGTCACTAAAACGACGGCGAAGATCAAAGAACTGTTCTTTTGGCCCAAAATGAGAAAAGATGTGTCGAGTTACTGCAGAAGTTGCACGAACTGTCAGTTGGCCGGAAAGCCAAACCAGACAATTCCTAAGGCCCCTTTGAGTCCGATTCCTGTATTAGAAGAACCCTTTTCAAAAATCGTCATGGACTGTGTAGGTCCCTTGCCTAAAACCAAGGCGGGCAACGAGTACCTACTTACCTTTATGTGTTCAAGTACCCGTTTTCCCGAGGCGATTCCCTTACGGAACATTAAGGCTAAGACTGTAGTCAGAGCCATGACCCGGTTCTTCACTACCTTTGGATTACCTAGAATCGTGCAAACAGATCAAGGCAGCAACTTCACCAGTCACCATTTTCAGGAAGCACTAGCCAAGCTAGGCGTTACCCACATCACCAGCTCAGCCTACCACCCCCAGTCTCAAGGCGTACTTGAGAGGTTCCACCAAACCCTCAAAACCATGCTAAGAACATTCGCTAATAGTAACACCCAATGGGATGAGACTGTTCCTTGGATTATTTTCGCCGCGAGGGACTGTGTCCAGGACTCTTTAGGTTACTCTCCTTTTCAACTTGTGTTTGGACATTCTGTCCGTGGTCCCCTGAAGCTGATACACGAACGTTGGACAGGTACCAGTGATCATCCAGTGGAAAACTTTGACGATTTTCACGTTCGACTGAAAGCCGTGTGCGAAATGGCTCACAAGAACTTAAGAAAGGCCCAAGTGAGAATGAAAGGACTGTATGATAAGAGTTCTTGTAAACGAACATTCAATCCAGGCGACAAAGTTCTTGTGCTAGTGCCTAATCTGAACAATGCGTTATCCTTGAGATATTGTGGACCCTTTACTGTGCATTCAAAATTAAGTGATTTGAACTATGTTGTCAATACGCCCGACAGAAGAAAGAAACAGACAGTGTATCATGTTAACTAACTGAAAAAGTATTATGATAATTGTAACAATTTTCATTCCACAGCTAAAATTACTTTACCTGTATGTTCAAATGTTTCTGATGATGTGATACATGATAAATTGAAACCCCCAAAATTGGTAAATTCTTCCTTTTTAGATAATTTGAATGTCCACCTTATGCATTTGTCCACAGAGGAAAGCCAAAGATTGTCTCAGTTATTTGAGACATTTCCCTCTATTTTTGGGGATGTCCCCAAAGAAGCGAAGGTACCACCTCATGATGTAGACGTTGGTGATGCAAAACCCATCAAACAACACCCCTATAGAGTTAACCCGGAAAAAGCTGCTTTGATAAAAGATGAAATTGATTATATGCTCAAGAATGATATCATTGAGCCCAGTTTCAGCAACTGGAGTTCCCCATGTCTTCTAGTCCCGAAAGACGGTGGATCTTTCAGGTTTGTGACCGACTTTAGGAAGGTAAATGCGCTCACCAAAGCTGATTCCTATCCTTTACCTCGAATAGAAGACGTTATTGATAAAGTTGGTCAGGCTAAGATAATTTCCAAAATTGATTTACTTTCAGGATACTGGCAAATCCCCTTATCTGACCGTGCAAAAGAAATACCTGCTTTTGTAACCCCTAATGGTTTTTATAGATACAAACGTATGCCTTTTGGTATGCGCAATGCTGGTCAAACTTTCCAGAGGGTCATTAACTCTGTCATTGCTGACATAGACCAATGTGAGGCCTACATAGATGATATAGTTGTATTTTCTAATACTTTTGAAGAACATATTGTTCAGTTGACTAACCTTTTTAGAAAATTGTCTGAAGTGAATTTTACTGTAAACTTACATAAAAGTAATTTCTGTAAAGCTTCAATTACCTATTTGGGTTACCAAGTGGGAACGAACCAAGTTCGGCCCATTGAAGCTAAAGTAGATGCTATTGTAAGGTTACCACCTCCCAAAAATTGTAAAGAAATCAAAAAGTTCCTTGGGATGGCTGGTTACTATAGACGGTTCTGTCAAAACTTTTCAGCTATTGCTGAACCTCTTACTGCATTATTGAAAAAGGGTGTTGAGTTTGAATGGTCAGATAAATGTCAAGAAGCTTTTTTAACCATTAAGTCATTTCTATCTAATGCTCCTGTTATGGCTGCCCCAGATTTCAGCAAGCCCTTTAAACTTGCCATTGATGCTAGCAACTTAGCCATTGGCTCAGTCCTATTTCAAGAAGACAACATGGGAATTGACCATCCCATTGCCTTTTTTTCCAGGAAGTTAAATGAAAACCAAAAGAATTACTCTATTATTGAAAAAGAAGCTTTAGCTTTGGTTTTGTCATTACAACATTTTGAAGTCTATGTCTCTTCTTCAACCAATCCAGTCAGAGTGTTTTCTGACCATGATCCCCTGAAATTTACCTCTAAGTTAGGACAGACAAATCAAAGAATATTGAGATGGTGTTTATATTTCCAAAATTTTAATCTGGAAATTTCACACATTAAGGGTAGTGATAATGTTGTGGCTGATTGTTTGTCAAGGATGTAAAATCTTATTGTACACATTGATCATGGGACATGTTTTGTGGTTCATTAAGACCATACACAAGTGTTGTGTTCTAACATGGAAATGAGTGGTATGATTTTTGATTTTTTCAAAATTCCAATCCTGTTGAATATTTTGTTTATTTTCAGGTGAACCTTAATTAAAGGTGGTTTTTGATTATATGTAATCTTTTATAATAATATGTCTCATATGACTCAGTTGATATTGTAGCTAGTCATTGAAATAAAGGTTTTACCCTGGCGGGTTTACCACTTTTAATATCCTCATGGAAATATTGTAATACCCTTTTTTGAGGGATTTTGATGTATAATTACCTTTTGAAGGGTTACTCCCCTTTCACCAATTGTAAAAGTTTGAGTTACTTCCCTTTTATGTTTAGGGATATTGTCATCTGGAATTATGATTTTGATTGCCTACATTTGTAAAACATTTTTTATTTTCATTGCCAGATTGGTTCCTTATGTGTGTTTTTGTGGAACCTATCTGTCACTTCCAAAAAGGGAGGGGATGTGACCTACTTAGGTCGAGTCAGGTTCCATTTTTATTTTGACATTGTATAATACCTTATATGGAATGATTGTGTAACTCCTGGGGTTTTTCCACTGTCTTACCAAGGGTGTCTAAGACGTAGAAATTTTCCATTAAGATCTGATTGAATGATTCTGATCATATGACCCTCCCAACCAATGGCTACATGAGTTGAGGATGACCTCCCCTGTGGCAGAAGTCTTTAACTGCCCCGCACACTCGCCACACGTGGCAGTTTACCTTGATCAGGCCGACTACCTTGATCAAACAGTCTATTAGGACCAAGCCGTCCATATTGTCCGGCAATAGATTCTGACCATTTGAACGTGAGAGAACTTAAGTCCTGTGTGTGCTATGCTTTCTTAAGTTGATTTAGTCTTCTAGTATAATATTACTTGTCGCCAAGTAATTCTTGAAGCTATAGCAGTGTTGTGTGGCCTGTGGCTATTATTAGACAGTGTAGAAATCTGTGATAGTGTTTTTTCTTACATTTTGTAAGTTGGGTTTTGATATTTTATACATTAAATATTTTATCTAGCTTAAACTTGTGTTCTGCCACAACTGTGTTCGCTTATTAAAGGTTGTATGCAGATTGGATGAGTGTTAATTTCAATAGTATCACTAGTGTTCCCTAGACGTCGAATTCGAGCCCTAGTGTGTCATTGTGTTAGTGTTCATCCATTTAGGCTGTAAGGCATTTGCATATAACCCCGAAAAAAGAATCCGGGGACGTTCACCTTCTATCTGGCTGATAGATAGGTAAACGTTACAAAGTGGGGGCTCGCCGAGATTTAATCTGTCGTTCCAGTTGTTGGTTATATCAGTTAAACACTAAGTTTAGTTTGATTTAGTTGTTTTTATATCCAGTAGCGCAGTGTTCTTACAACGCGCGCAAGGCTAGAATTATCTAGGTCAATAGGCAGACGTGTCACGCCCTAGATTGAAGAGGTCAAGTACACGGCCCAACGCACTGTGTTAAGTTAGTGAATCTAGGCTTGTTTTGGTTTTGAAAGTTAGTGTTATGGAGTCTTTTTTGGCTAATCCCACTTTTGAGCAGGTAGAAAAGTTGAGTAGAAAAGTTTTGATTAATGTCGTTAAGGAATTGAAATTGGATTATTCTGTTACGCAGAAGTCAGAGGTGTTGAGAGATAAAATTGTTGTTCATTTTATTAATGAAGGGGTATTTGATGAAAGTTTGTTGGCTGGTGTGTTACTCCGCGAGGAGAAACCTCTAGAGAAGGTAGAATTAGAAGCTAGAATTGCTTTAGAGAAGGAGAAAGTTGCTTTAGAGAAGGCTTTAAAAGAACAGGAATTAGAGGCTAAAATTGCTTTAGATAAGAGGAGGTTGGAATTAGAGTTTGGTCAAGTTAGTGATGTTACTTCTCTGGTAGATCCAAAAAAGTTGTCGGTGGGGCAAGTGATTGCCAAATTTGGGAAATTAGTTCCTAAGTTTGATGAAACAGATTTGGTCGTTTTCTTTAACTCATTTGAGAGTTTAGCGAAGACATGTGAATGGCCCGAAACTTCCATTACTGCTTTATTGAGCTCGGTCCTTACTGGGAAAGCTGCAAAAACATACCAGGCACTCTCTCACGACGTTCAAAATAACTATAGTTTGGTCAAGACTGCCATTTTGAAGGCCTACGAACTGACGCCCGAGGCCTATCGGACAAAATTCCGAACACTCCGCAAGTTACCCACTCAATCATATGTGGAATTTCTCTTTGAAAAGGAGAAAATATTCTCAAGGTGGCTACACTCTGAGGAAGTTTCTGAGTTTGAGAAACTCAGGTCACTTATCCTAAGGGAAGAATTCCTAACGTCCCTGCCTGAAGAGATACGACTACACATACTGGATAACAAGATAATTGACGTCCAGAAGGCTGCTGAGTCGGCTGACACATATATGTTGGTGCATAAGAAACCACCAGTGTCAGGAAACCGCCTCAACCCCGTGCTTCCCCTTTTTGGCAGCAATCCTCCTGTTGGCCAACACGTGAAGGCATTACAGTCCAAAGAGAAACCAAGATCAACTCTCAATCGTCGAGCAGTATGCCAGTTCTGCAAAAGACCTGGTCATCTTGTCAAGGACTGTTACAAACGTCGTCAATATAACAGAGAGGTGGTGCGTACGTCTGCGCACTATGCTCTATCCCCTCAAGCAGCCGGTTCAAATATGAACTCTAGAATTCAAAAGGACTCTAACCCTAAGTGTCCGCAAGAAGGTAGTCAAATCTCCACACATTATGTGCAGTCACATTTTGACTGTTCTCGCCACCATCCAGTTTCTTCCGAGTCTACCGATCTCGGGGGATCGAGAAAAGTTGACTTTTCATCTTTTATTGCCGAAGCCATCATTAGCAAACCAGGTGATCCGTTGTCTCAGCGGAATATCACCGTCCTAAGAGACACAGGAGCGTCACAATCACTTCTTTTGAAAAGTTCAATGGACATTACACCTGAGACGAACACCGGAAGGATTTCCATTATCCAGGGAGTGGGGACAAAATCAACTGTCGTCCCTTTACACAAGTTTGCTCTGAAACATCATCTCGTCGAAGGTGAAGTCATTTTAGGTGTGATAGATAGTATTCCAGTCCCAGGAGTACACCTACTTTTAGGGAATGACCTTGCGGGAAGCAAAGTATACCCCTGTACGGTTTCAGACCCTTTGTCAACAGTTCCAGATAATGATTATGAACTGTATCCTGCATGTGCGGTGACAAGAAGCCAGACCAAACAATTGGCTGACATAACGTCTGAACCACACCCGCCATCATCGTCAAGAAATTCGACTCCCAAATTGGAGTCTATGCTTCCAGAAAACACAAGTCTGGGCTTACCCCTGAGGATATCTCAGGAAGACATCATTAAAGCTCAACAAGTCGACGCGGAACTCAAAGCAACGGTCGAAAAATCTCTATCATCTGACGATGGAGAATATTTCTCCGAGAACGGCCTCTTCTTTCGTCGCGCTATACCAGTGAATGCCTCACCAGCCGAACCATGGTTGGGTAAAAACCAGCTGTGGGTCCCTTCACCTTATCGGCATGAAATACTTAAGCTAGCACATGACCATCCAATGTCAGCGCACCCAGGAGTCACTAAAACGACGGCGAAGATCAAAGAACTGTTCTTTTGGCCCAAAATGAGAAAAGATGTGTCGCGTTACTGCAGAAGTTGCACGAACTGTCAGTTGGCCGGAAAGCCAAACCAGACAATTCCTAAGGCCCCTTTGAGTCCGATTCCTGTATTAGAAGAACCCTTTTCAAAAATCGTCATGGACTGTGTAGGTCCCTTGCCTAAAACCAAGGCGGGCAACGAGTACCTACTTACCTTTATGTGTTCAAGTACCCGTTTTCCCGAGGCGATTCCCTTACGGAACATTAAGGCTAAGACTGTAGTCAGAGCCATGACCCGGTTCTTCACTACCTTTGGATTACCTAGAATCGTGCAAACAGATCAAGGCAGCAACTTCACCAGTCACCATTTTCAGGAAGCACTAGCCAAGCTAGGCGTTACCCACATCACCAGCTCAGCCTACCACCCCCAGTCTCAAGGCGTACTTGAGAGGTTCCACCAAACCCTCAAAACCATGCTAAGAACATTCGCTAATAGTAACACCCAATGGGATGAGACTGTTCCTTGGATTATTTTCGCCGCGAGGGACTGTGTCCAGGACTCTTTAGGTTACTCTCCTTTTCAACTTGTGTTTGGACATTCTGTCCGTGGTCCCCTGAAGCTGATACACGAACGTTGGACAGGTACCAGTGATCATCCAGTGGAAAACTTTGACGATTTTCACGTTCGACTGAAAGCCGTGTGCGAAATGGCTCACAAGAACTTAAGAAAGGCCCAAGTGAGAATGAAAGGACTGTATGATAAGAGTTCTTGTAAACGAACATTCAATCCAGGCGACAAAGTTCTTGTGCTAGTGCCTAATCTGAACAATGCGTTATCCTTGAGATATTGTGGACCCTTTACTGTGCATTCAAAATTAAGTGATTTGAACTATGTTGTCAATACGCCCGACAGAAGAAAGAAACAGACAGTGTATCATGTTAACTAACTGAAAAAGTATTATGATAATTGTAACAATTTTCATTCCACAGCTAAAATTACTTTACCTGTATGTTCAAATGTTTCTGATGATGTGATACATGATAAATTGAAACCCCCAAAATTGGTAAATTCTTCCTTTTTAGATAATTTGAATGTCCACCTTATGCATTTGTCCACAGAGGAAAGCCAAAGATTGTCTCAGTTATTTGAGACATTTCCCTCTATTTTTGGGGATGTCCCCAAAGAAGCGAAGGTACCACCTCATGATGTAGACGTTGGTGATGCAAAACCCATCAAACAACACCCCTATAGAGTTAACCCGGAAAAAGCTGCTTTGATAAAAGATGAAATTGATTATATGCTCAAGAATGATATCATTGAGCCCAGTTTCAGCAACTGGAGTTCCCCATGTCTTCTAGTCCCGAAAGACGGTGGATCTTTCAGGTTTGTGACCGACTTTAGGAAGGTAAATGCGCTCACCAAAGCTGATTCCTATCCTTTACCTCGAATAGAAGACGTTATTGATAAAGTTGGTCAGGCTAAGATAATTTCCAAAATTGATTTACTTTCAGGATACTGGCAAATCCCCTTATCTGACCGTGCAAAAGAAATACCTGCTTTTGTAACCCCTAATGGTTTTTATAGATACAAACGTATGCCTTTTGGTATGCGCAATGCTGGTCAAACTTTCCAGAGGGTCATTAACTCTGTCATTGCTGACATAGACCAATGTGAGGCCTACATAGATGATATAGTTGTATTTTCTAATACTTTTGAAGAACATATTGTTCAGTTGACTAACCTTTTTAGAAAATTGTCTGAAGTGAATTTTACTGTAAACTTACATAAAAGTAATTTCTGTAAAGCTTCAATTACCTATTTGGGTTACCAAGTGGGAACGAACCAAGTTCGGCCCATTGAAGCTAAAGTAGATGCTATTGTAAGGTTACCACCTCCCAAAAATTGTAAAGAAATCAAAAAGTTCCTTGGGATGGCTGGTTACTATAGACGGTTCTGTCAAAACTTTTCAGCTATTGCTGAACCTCTTACTGCATTATTGAAAAAGGGTGTTGAGTTTGAATGGTCAGATAAATGTCAAGAAGCTTTTTTAACCATTAAGTCATTTCTATCTAATGCTCCTGTTATGGCTGCCCCAGATTTCAGCAAGCCCTTTAAACTTGCCATTGATGCTAGCAACTTAGCCATTGGCTCAGTCCTATTTCAAGAAGACAACATGGGAATTGACCATCCCATTGCCTTTTTTTCCAGGAAGTTAAATGAAAACCAAAAGAATTACTCTATTATTGAAAAAGAAGCTTTAGCTTTGGTTTTGTCATTACAACATTTTGAAGTCTATGTCTCTTCTTCAACCAATCCAGTCAGAGTGTTTTCTGACCATGATCCCCTGAAATTTACCTCTAAGTTAGGACAGACAAATCAAAGAATATTGAGATGGTGTTTATATTTCCAAAATTTTAATCTGGAAATTTCACACATTAAGGGTAGTGATAATGTTGTGGCTGATTGTTTGTCAAGGATGTAAAATCTTATTGTACACATTGATCATGGGACATGTTTTGTGGTTCATTAAGACCATACACAAGTGTTGTGTTCTAACATGGAAATGAGTGGTATGATTTTTGATTTTTTCAAAATTCCAATCCTGTTGAATATTTTGTTTATTTTCAGGTGAACCTTAATTAAAGGTGGTTTTTGATTATATGTAATCTTTTATAATAATATGTCTCATATGACTCAGTTGATATTGTAGCTAGTCATTGAAATAAAGGTTTTACCCTGGCGGGTTTACCACTTTTAATATCCTCATGGAAATATTGTAATACCCTTTTTTGAGGGATTTTGATGTATAATTACCTTTTGAAGGGTTACTCCCCTTTCACCAATTGTAAAAGTTTGAGTTACTTCCCTTTTATGTTTAGGGATATTGTCATCTGGAATTATGATTTTGATTGCCTACATTTGTAAAACATTTTTTATTTTCATTGCCAGATTGGTTCCTTATGTGTGTTTTTGTGGAACCTATCTGTCACTTCCAAAAAGGGAGGGGATGTGACCTACTTAGGTCGAGTCAGGTTCCATTTTTATTTTGACATTGTATAATACCTTATATGGAATGATTGTGTAACTCCTGGGGTTTTTCCACTGTCTTACCAAGGGTGTCTAAGACGTAGAAATTTTCCATTAAGATCTGATTGAATGATTCTGATCATATGACCCTCCCAACCAATGGCTACATGAGTTGAGGATGACCTCCCCTGTGGCAGAAGTCTTTAACTGCCCCGCACACTCGCCACACGTGGCAGTTTACCTTGATCAGGCCGACTACCTTGATCAAACAGTCTATTAGGACCAAGCCGTCCATATTGTCCGGCAATAGATTCTGACCATTTGAACGTGAGAGAACTTAAGTCCTGTGTGTGCTATGCTTTCTTAAGTTGATTTAGTCTTCTAGTATAATATTACTTGTCGCCAAGTAATTCTTGAAGCTATAGCAGTGTTGTGTGGCCTGTGGCTATTATTAGACAGTGTAGAAATCTGTGATAGTGTTTTTTCTTACATTTTGTAAGTTGGGTTTTGATATTTTATACATTAAATATTTTATCTAGCTTAAACTTGTGCTCTGCCACAACTGTGTTCGCTTATTAAAGGTTGTATGCAGATTGGATGAGTGTTAATTTCAATAGTATCACTAGTGTTCCCTAGACGTCGAATTCGAGCCCTAGTGTGTCATTGTGTTAGTGTTCATCCATTTAGGCTGTAAGGCATTTGCATATAACCCCGAAAAAAGAATCCGGGGACGTTCACCTTCTATCTGGCTGATAGATAGGTAAACGTTACAAACTGATTTGCGCAATTTCCATACGGGGGATTGCGATTATTAACTCGTCATTTCTGGATGGATGTGTGTCCGCAGCGTGTCCCCAGCTTTAAGTCGTATCTCCTCCTCAACGAAGCAATATCGAGGACTAGTTCCAAAGCAAATATGTTAAGCAAGTTCCGAGGATGAACATAGGCCAAAAAAATTCCCGGAATTCCTTCCTGGATTTCCCAGAAAAGCCAAAAAACCTGAAAAAAATGCAGTTTTTGGCCCATATCTCGGCAACCAGACCACTTAGCGACTTGAAACATTTACCAATCGATTCCTGCCATAATTTAGAACAATATTGCCGAAGAAAGTTTTCAAAAATATCCTTTCGTTCGGTCACAAATTTTAAAAAAATTACATCATACATAATACACTACAGTACTATATAGCAATATAGAGAGCGCGACAACTAAATACTCCCTACACGTCCGCATATTTTTTAAACTGAGCATGGTGTAGGCCTACTCGTTAAAATAAAACTAATTCCGTTGATATAGGTTAATATACAGTAGCGAGCGTACGCAGGGGGGAGCAGGGGCAGCGGCCGCTGCCCCTCTAGCCATTTTCAGCAAAGTGGCGCCTTTTTGGAAACTTTTTAAACTTAAAGTTTTAATCAATGATATTTGTTAAAAAATTTTTTTGGTCGGCACTTCTATGTAAATCACAAGATTTCTTTTCATGCAGCAATTAAGCATTATTGTACTAGTCTAGTAGTGTCTACGTTTACAACACGTATTAACAGCTGCAGCAGTTTGCCATTCTAAAATTAACCATTATAATGCATTGCAATGTTTAAAAAACCTCTACGGGTAGTACCACTTGGCAAGAGGGGTGTTAAGTTTAAGGCAACTGTATAATGTATTTGCTTACGAATGATTGAATTAGAAAATGGTATACATAAACATTCACACATAATTACTTTATATATACAGTTTGAATCGTGTGATTATTTTTTTTAATTACAATACAGAAACAAATACAACTGATGTGGCACCTCTATTTAAATTTACTTATGAGCAAACTGCGTAGTGGTGGGAAACTTTTGACAAGGTCAACAACGTCATCACGATGAAGTAGTAGTATTCTTGCAGTTTGGGCGATAGTGATTACGATTACAAATTATATGAAACAGTTACAACCCACCTCCCCATGGATCCCTCTGTAAAAAAAATATTGTCATAATACCACTACTGCTTATTTAAATCTATTTCTGTAATATATATTTGTGTAATATATATTTGTGTAATATATATGTATGTTTAGAACAGTCATCTAAAAACTGACGCTATATTCACTCTGAGTTGGTTATCTCCCCCCCCCCCACACACACACCTCACCTCCTCAATTGTGTAGAGCGACATAATGTCACACCTAGGTATACACTGGGTTGGATAATTGACCTAAAGTGACCGGACAGTGGTGAATGAAGTTGAACCCCCCCCCTCCCCAACCCACCCCGAACTGATCTGTTAAGTTCATGTAGTAATGATGTACCAAAGTACCAGGCCGCCAGAAAATTAGTTTTTTAAACGTAAAACTCTGTGAATATTGTTTTCGCAATTACCAGTAAAATGGTGTGTGATCTAACCCATACCTATCACTATGTTAAAAAATTACCTTTAAAAAAAACTAAGAAGCAGTAGTTAATTAACAATATATGATCTGAACTAAAAAGGCCGATATTTAGTTAAATTTCGGTTGTTATTCCGCGTGTTTTTCTATATAATCGAAAAGCGTGGTTTTATACCAACTCTGATTTTAAAAACTTTCATTATGCTGTAATACGTTAGCATTTATGATGACGATATATTAAATTCTGATTATAGATAAAAACATTTTTTAAACTCGAATATTGTTAAACAATTTCATTATATTCTATTGGAATTATTTATTTGTTTTGCCATTTATAATTAAATGTGTAGATATATACATATTTATATTAAGAGAGTGATTATTTCCCGTATTTCACTTGTCTTAAATAATTTCCCAGGAATTATTATGTAAAATAATTTTTTTACAAGAATTACAAAACAGATTGTGTTACGATCATTGTTTTTGGTTGTAGTGTGTATATTTTTTTTTGTTTTGTCGGCCTACATTGTGTGTTTTTTTCTTATTTCTTCAGAGTGATACTTTCAATTTTTTTTTACATCATAGCGAAGTAATGACATACAGCTAGTAATTATATATATATATATATATATATATATATATATATATATATATATATATATATATATATATATATATATATATATATATATAATTCACGTATATAGAACGTGTTAAAAATTCGGCGCCATTTTTTGCTCTTTTCGCTCCCCCTACAACGAAAACCTGGATACGCCTCTGTTAATATAGGTGTCTTTTTTTTAGCGCAAAATTAACTTGTTTACTTATTAATTCAAACGTTATTTTTGTACCCTATTAATTTATTTATAATTTATATGAGAGTGATAGGGTGTTACAATTACAAGGTTTTGTTTCGCTAGGCCTAATAATTTTTTTCACATTTTTTAAAAACAAACTTGATCACTATCTAATTTTAGATAACATAAGGAAATTGCGCTTAAATTGTCACTAGACTTTTTATTAACTTGTTAAGATTTGACGCTAAATCCTAAGAAATTATTATAGATTTCAATAGTACTTTAATATTCTTCTTATATTTAAAATGTAAATGCTAAACACAACAAGGTAATATATAATGTGTTTTTACAGGCTCAATTAAATAACATATAGCGATGCTGTTGGCAATATATAGAACTTATTGATCAGCTTAAAGTTTAACCCGTTTGTTCATTAAAAATTTGACTAGCTACACAGATTTGTTGTTAGATTAAATTGATGTGTTGCCTTGCGATGTTGAATTACTACTTGATAGCATATTCTGCGTTGCCACGTGTACATACATACACACAAACAAACATACAAACGTGTGTAGTTGTAATGTTGGAGAAGATTTTCTCCAATACAATAAAGTAATACGTGTCAACTTGTTATGCGCCATTTGAACAGTTTACTCAGATTTTAGCCTGTTTTTCTTTCTAGATTTGCCTCCTTGGCTATTATTCATCTAAGAACATGGTTCAATGGAGACGTTTTTTGTGTATTGAGTTTTCTCTCCCAGGTAGATTGCGGTCCTTACCTATCGAGCTTTATCAGCCCAAGGGTTAAAACTCGGGACTTTTCATTTAGCAGCCACGAAATCTACCGGCCCAACCACACCGATCTTCTATAACAAAAAATAAAATGAATTTCATTTTAAAATCAAACAATAATGCATCGAAAAAGTCACACTATTGAATAGTGACTATTCATGAACTTTGAATTTGGAATTCAAAAATTAGGATTCGCCAAGTAGAGGACGACAGCAGTGAAAGAGTCGTCGAGAAAAATCAACAAAAATGCTTTTCTGTGAGATCAATACTTATCAATTAGGGCGCAAACATCTAATCAGATTAAATTTATATCAGAAAATCGATTTTATTCGTATTAAGTTTTACCCTTTAAGAACTGTGAGGATCATACGCACATTGTCATTTTTTTACATTTAGCGGTAAAATGTTTTGCATATTAAAGTTGGGATAACGAGATGTATTTGTTTCAATTGTTTATCATGTAGCAGGTATGTCATTGAACTCATATTAACACTACTTAGGGAAATATCATTTTAAGTCTAGTCCTAGACGTTAAACAAAGCATACATCCTACATCAAGTTTAGGGCAACAATGGATTCTTAATGCCGGGATAACATAATACTGTATCATAAATGACATTTAAAAAACGCACAGATTATTTTTCTGGATCTGTGTAAAAATTAATGCTAATGCTTACACTACTGCGAGCGTTCTCATATTTTTTGTCTCAAAGACACGCATCCAGACTAAACATAAAACTTGACGGAGACACGCATCCAGACTAAACATAAAACTTGACGGAGACACGCATCCAGACTAAATATAAAACTTGAATTTTTTATTTGGATAACTGGCAAAACAATCTTGTAAAAAAAAGAATGTAATACTTCAAAGACACCATCTAGAATCTAGTCTAATGAGCAGGAGTATTGTGTGGGTCTAGCAGTAGATCATGGGCTAGCTAATCCAAAAGTCACGAGTTCGAAAATGCTCAAATCCCAAACCCGTTCCATTGTGTCTGGCTAATGAGCGAGGTTTCTTTCAGATACCCCCCCCCCCAATTGTCCTCCCCCAAAGCAAGTCCACCGCGCCCCCCTATGTAGAATTTCTATAGAGAGTATATATTTACCCGTGTCCGCCCCACCCCCCCCCCACCCGGAAAATTTAAAATTTAGTCCGCCCCCCCCCCCCCCCACCGTCCCCCCGAAAGTTTCCAGTGTCCCCCTCCGGAGATAAAAGCCTGAAAGAAACAACGCTAGTAATGAATGTATAGGATAGAGAGAAAGAGAGAGTAAAAATGTGTAGTAGTTTGTCCTCGAATCGAAATGAGGAGTTAATTTAAAATAGAAAATACAAATGAATAAAACGTATTTTATCAACAATACATAAAATCCATGCTTATTTTGAAGAAATTTCAGAGCTTGAAGTTTCTTGTAGTGAAAAATTCTAATGTCACTTGGCACTTAGATGGTTAAGTTCACAGTACATATTAAAATGCACTAATTCCAAATATTTTTTTTTCTAAAGAGTATACCTAATAGTATAATCAGTTTTTAATGCACTGTTTGAATAATAAACTGAACGGTAAGTGTTCATTGACTATTTTAACTTAATTAAGAAAGCCTGAAAAACTCGAGGAAGAATCGTGAGTAAAAAATGTATAATTAGTAAACATAAAATTCATAACCGAAATCGACAGGTGGTTTTTTGTTTTTGGATCTCAACTTTGATCGCCAAGTTAATTATTTGGAGTGTGGACTTTTATCACATTTTAAAACTTCTATTCTTTTTGTTAGCTGAGAAGTTAAAATAGACCTGATTAAAGGAATAGAAGAGTTAAAATAAGTTATGCATTTCTATCTTGGAATATTTAAATAACTAGTATACTAAAACAATGCATAGAAAATTTAAATAATGTTATAATGTACCAAAAAGGAAACAAATAAATTATTTTCTTTAAATATAATATAATAATACATAATATATATTAGAAAAGCGTGGGTCACTATATTATCTTTACTCGTACATACATCTGAGATCACAAAACTATAGCACAGAAATTAAAATTAACCAGTAGAAAATAGTTGCCGCTTTTCACCGACAAAATGCTTATTGGGAAAGCTTTTCGGGAAAAAGGGCTTCAAGAAATAGGCATTAGGAGAAGTGTCTTCCTGCATTGGTCATAGACCTGAATGCTACAAATGTCATAGACCTGAATGCTACAAATGTCATAGACCTGAATGCTACAAATGTCATAGACCTGAATGCTACAAATGTCATACACCAGAATGCTACAAATGTCATACACCTGAATGCTACAAATGTCATAGACCTGAATGCTACAAATGTCATACACCTGAATGCTACAAATGTCAAAGACCCGAATGCTACAAATGTCATAGACCTAAATACTACAAACACAAAACACAAATGCAACAAAATAAACAACACCGTATACATTAATATAAATATTATTTACATTAAAGTATTGACATAAAGAAACAAATTAAAGCAGATAATATTCCCAACACTGAAACACAGTCTTTGGTGTGTAACCTGTTTATTATTCTATATTCTATATGCAGTGAGAGATACTGATGATGAACAAGTTGATTCTCGTACTGATTTTGGTGGGCTTTGTTGTTATGGTTGCAGATTCAAAGAAATCAGATTTAGGAGAGTAAGTGTTTTTTTTTAACTTTCTTCGGTGTACCTATAAAGTTACTTATCTACAGTAGGGTAGGATGTGGATAAAAGGTTAATGATGACGGTAATGATAACGCTATTCTTAACGGTAATGGTAACGATAATAGTAATGGTAAGGGTGATTGTAATGATTATTTTTAATGGTAATGGTAATATTTATGATAATCTACAATAAGGATAAGGGATGGGATAAAGATCAAGGATAAGCATATGATTTTGATTAGAAAAAGGATTAGAGTGACAGATGGATTTTGGGAAAGACTGTGATAAGTATTGGTGTAATATGTATTGTGCAGAGGGTAATTACAAATGTTGGTAATTATCAGGAGTTTAAAAATCTGTTCGCTAGTGACCAGGTGAAGTAGAGTTAGATGATGTACAAGACTTAAGAAAGGCAGCTAACATATCGGTTGAAATTTAGGTTATTTAACAATACGACAAGGCATCTAACATATCGGTTGAAATTTAGGTTATTTGACAATACGACAAGGCATCTAACATATCGGTTGAAATTTAGGTTATTTGACAATACGACAAGGCATCTAACATATCGGTTGAAATTTAGGTTATTTGACAATAAGACAAGGCATCTAACATATCGGTTGAAATTTAGGTTATTTAACAATACGACAAGGCAGCTAACATATCGGTTGAAATTTAGGTTATTTGACAATACGACAAGGCAGCTAATATATCGGTTGAAATTTAGGTTATTTGACAATACGACAAGGCAGCTACTATATCGGTTGAAATTTAGGTTATTTGACAATACGACAAGGCAGCTAATATATCGGTTGAAATTTAGGTTATTTGACAATACGACAAGGCAGCTAATATATCGGTTGAAATTTAGGTTATTTAACAATACGACAAGGCAGCTAACATATCGGTTGAAATTTAGGTTATTTAACAATACAATGTTATGCTTTGCAATAGTTTGTTACGACGCTGCCAAAAGCTGTATTCACTTAACCGATACTATTCCGATCTTATATGTGTGTATACTTTAATTAAATCTCATGATGTTGTTGTTTACCAGGAGATGGAAGGTAAATAACTAGCGTTTTAGGTTTAATTATTGGACATCATATTTCTATAACGAAACGTGTTATTTTGGGAATAGCAGGTGCTGTGTAGGTTAGTTCTTAGAATCACGTCAAACTGTATGGGTTACTGCTTTGGGCATACCTTTATAAGCACAGTTCTTTAAATATAAACATTGCTGTAAGTGGTGGGTGCAAAGCCTAGCCCATAATGGCTAGTATTTAAAAAATATGCAAGCGTGGCAAGTATTAACATACACAGGTTAGCGGATTGTGTTAAAAAGTGGATGGGGAACGTTGGATTATTTTAAAATGTGGATTGATGGATGAGGGGATTGTGATAAAAGTGAGATGGGTAGACGAATTGATTATGTTAAAAGAGGATGTTCGGACATGAGGAATTGTGGACGGGTAGATAGTTTTAAAATGAGGAATGGTGGACGGGTGGATTATGTCAAATGAGGAATGGTAGACGGTTGGATTGTGTTAAAATGAGGAATGTTGAACAAGTGGATTGTGTTAAAATGAGTAATGGTGGACGGGTTGATTGTGTCAAAAAAAGAATGGTGGATGGGTTGAGAGTATGAAAAATATGAAGAGAAAGAGAAAGAGAAGGAGAGAATTAAAGATTTATAATTCCGTTAAAATAAATTTATTCTTCAGGTGTGTACATGAGGATCAAGAATGTAATGTTAAAAAGCCTTGTTGTGACAAAATGAATCAAATATGCAGGTTAAAATATAAAGTCCATCCATCCATCCATCCATCCATCCATCCATCCATCCATCCATCCATCCATCCATCCATCCTTCCATCCATCCATCCATCCATCCATCCATCCATCCATCCATCCATCCGTCCATCCATCCATCCGTCCATCCATCCATCCGTCCGTCCGTCCGTCCGTCCGTCCGTCCGTCCGTCCGTCCGTCCGTCCGTCCGTCCGTCCATCCGTCCGTCGATCCGTCCGTCCATCCATCCTTCCATCCGTCCGTCCGTCCATCCGTCCATCCATCCATCCATCCATCCATCCATCCATCCATCCATCCATCCATCCATCCATCCATCCATCCATCCATCCATCCATCCATCCATCCATCCATCCATCCATCCATCCATCCATCCATCCATCCATCCATCCATCCATCCATCCATCCATCCATCCATCCATCCATCCATCCATCCATCCATCCATCCATCCATCCATCCATCCATCCATCCATCCATCCATCCATCCATCCATCCATCCATCCATCCATCCATCCATCCATCCATCCATCCATCCATCCATCCATCCATCCATCCATCCATCCATCCATCCATCCATCCATCCATCCATCCATCCATCCATCCATCCATCCATCCATCCATCCATCCATCCATCCATCCATCCATCCATCCATCCATCCATCCATCCATCCATCCATCCATCCATCCATCCATCCATCCATCCATCCATCCATCCATCCATCCATCCATCCATCCATCCATCCATCCATCCATCCATCCATCCATCCATCCATCCATCCATCCATCCATCCATCCATCCATCCATCCATCCATCCATCCATCCATCCATCCACTCATGTATTAATTTATTTATTTAATGTTTTTTATTTGTTTTTTTTTTAATTAAATTTAGTTTGATATAAACATTATAGATCTATTTTAGAATTGCAAACCTCGAGAAAAATCATTCTTTTTTCTAACTTCCTTAATTATTGTTTAAAACAGGTGGAGTACGAGTTTAAAGAAGCCAAGGTGTCAGCAAATTTGATTTTCGTCCATTAAACTTTGCTTTGCCTAATACAATTTGTAGTATGAGCCTTTTTTTATAATCTGTATTTTAAAATGATTTATAATAATTGCTATTTAACCAGAAACACCTATTGTAAGTATTGTAATAATATTTTTTTTTTAATATACAAAGAGATAGATTGTTTACTTGCATAGAATTCATTTATAAACAGCACAGTTACATGTCTCTGAACTGAGGTGTGTGTAGTTAGGTAGAGAACTATACAATACATGAGATTCAACTTTGTTTCCTCTTTCTGCCCTATTTTTGGGTTTTTTGATATTTCTTTTCAAATTTTGACGATTGAATATGACAAGACGGTCCATAGACCTGCTTATTTTAAAAAGTCAACTGTATTTCACATCGAAAATCAACACACAATACATTCGAATAGAGTCCTTTTATATGAAGTCGCGGATCGTTCACTATGTAAACATCCGCCATCACGGTGTACAGGTCCGCATTCAAAATGGCGATCTGTGCTGTGGAAGGTTGTATTACTCGAAGTGGCAGATCTAAAGGGATTTCTGTATTTCGAATGCCAAAAATTATATTAAACCAAGGTGACAGAGATCGACAATCAACAGAACGTAGACGATGTCAATATTTAGCCAAAACGGTGTGAGTGAAGCAGCGCAAAAAAAAGGTAGTGACAGTAAACAATAAACTTCATTTGAATTAACAAAGCAACTGTTAATAAAACAAATATGCTCGGCCTTCATAAATATTAATAGCAATACACCAAAGTCAAAAGTAATAATACAATTTTATTGGAATAATTATATAACATTTAGATCTAGAATCCAGCTCTAAATCTAATCATGTTGTAAACGAAATTAAATCTAAATTTAGAGTGACTGGCTACGCTAGGTAGACAGAGAATCTAGAATCTACTTATTTAATTAAATTTAATTACAAAATTAAATAAATTTTATTATGCCTACAAAATTTAGACCTATATTCGATTTATATTACACCAATAATTAACAAATAAAAAATAGGCCTAATAATAAAAATGTGTTTGTCTCTAAGATCTAGAATCTAGCCCTAGATTCTAATCATTTTAATTAGCAAACGAAATTATCTGAAATTGAAATAGATTATATGACTAGACTAAAATCTAGAATCTGCTACTTAAGTTAAATTTTAAAAGTAGTTGATATTTTTGTTGTAGAAGGCTTTAATAAATTACTTAGGCCTACCTACTATGTAGGCCTACCTACTAAGTATCTGATAATGGACTGAGTTTAGTTAAATTTAGAAGCTAATCAGTTGTACTAGTTTCCCATTTGTTTCCCTGCTGGGCCCTGAGGGTAATAAATTACTTAAGAGATACCATCTCTGGTTGACTGAGATCTAAGTTCAGCAATCCATGCTATATACAACGAGATCAACGAGTAATTCATGTTACCTACAAATAGATGAAGTTTTATAATGGGCTAGAAACAGGTTTGGGCTAAATATCATGTAGGTAAGACATTTTAGGGGGAAGCAGTATATTGTGTCGGATCACTTCCCTGCTGGACCATGTGGGTCATAAATTACATAACATGTTACCCAGATTGGCTGAGATCTAAGAACAGCAGTGGTTGTTACTTCAGGAATAGATAAGCAGTTTTATTGAGGGTTTTGTAGGGGTTAAGTGGTCTCACGTTTGTTACTGTAGCGTAGATCTACCAGATCTATTGCTACTGAATCTTGTACTTAACTAGAGAATCTAGCATATTTACTAACTAGATGTATATTTAAATTATCTGTATTACTGCATTTTATGTCAACTCAAATATAACGATCTTCAATTCCTAAAAATTATTTTACGTATTGTTCCTGTTTTGCGGGTGCGAGGCTGTTAACTAATGATAAACACATTTTGAAACACGCCCACCGCTGCGAAACATCTGATTGTTTACTTGTGGGTGTTCGCCAACGTGGCGGCGGACGTAAGTATCACGTGATTTAGGCCAAGTGTTTGCAAGGAATCTATAGAAACTGTCAGGGGAATTTCTTTTAATAGTTGTAGGATTAATAATTTTGATTTATTGTTTTTTTTTTATTATTAACAATGAATTACTTATACCTAAAATTGAAAAAAAAAATTACATTTGTTGTATATTTAACAGTGAGGTACAATTTTATTATCGCTTGCGTTAAAAGGGTTAAGAGTAGATATTTAAATGCATTTAATTCAAATTAGTGTGGTTAAACAATTTATTTTTAAAAAGGTTGTGTAATGAGTTTTTTTAATGGGCTTATTGAAAGATCAGCATTGAGGCTAGTGTTGTTCATTCAGCAAGCCACCCAGCCTAGTTTACATATCGTAAGTACAGTATGGATAGTGTGGTAAACCTAAAAAATAGTGTATAATGCTCCGTACAAATAGTTTCTTCACTATAAAAATTATAGTATGAAGCTTAAGTATGGATAGCTCATAAACTTAAAAAAACAAAATTCAATCAGAAATAAGAATAGTTGATTATAGTTAGTAAAGCTATAAGAATATATTATCAAGTACATGTATTCTGTAGTCCCGCAATGTCAAATGGTTCTATGTACATTCACGGTCAGCTTGTTCTATGTCGGTTGATGGTAAACTGGTTCGTTATTCATAGAAGAAAATAAATCACTGTCATTACAAATCTATCTATATAATTCTCTTCTTGGAGGCGATAGAAAACACCAAGCTGTAAGTGCGCTCCCTACCACCCCCACCCCTACATGGTCTGGTGAGCTATGGTTCACGCTAAATGTTTACAATCGTATAGCCGGGTTTAGTGACGGCTATTAGGGGCAGATAATTTAGTTTGAAATGATTTTAAACTTAGGGGAGGTAACTAAGAGGAGTTTACTTTCACGGGGGAGGGGGGGGAGGGAAAGAAGGGGGGTATCGTCCTTAACGACCTACTGATAGTGTTTTAAAGCAAATATTTTCAGTGGCAGCGTTGGTACTGTCGAATTCACAAATTATAAATTACTGAAAAGTAGAAAATAAAACAACTAAATAGCGGCGTATGATACGCCGCGGGTCTGCTCGTATTTTATATTATGCTCAAACAAATTCTGGGCTCTGTACCGGACAGAGGGCGGACGGACCGTAGGAACACTGGCCACTGTCAAAAAAACCGATCAGTAAAGGACCATGACTTGTGTGTTTATTAAGCAACATATACCCGGCATGGCCGCTTGACAAAAGAACACATAACCCTAAAAACAAACTCTAACTTTAAACTTATCAATAATCACAATCCACAAAAACCAAAAATCATTACACAAACACAAAAACAAACACAAACGATAACGAAAAAACAAACACAATTGCATACACACAAAAGCGCTTACAGGATACTACTATATATTTCAATGAAGTAGCAACTGATATTGAATCTTTTGAGCAAGAATTTGTCAATCTTCGTAATGATTTAAACCAAGATGCTGTTGAAAACGCCAAAACAAAATACACATTCTTGGGAATTACGATGAACAGAAGAATTAAACGACGTCGGAAGATGCCTTAATAACTGGCTAGAGATGCTTGACTTTCATCAGAAGAAAATATCGTGCGCGTTATGAATGGTGTATTTGATTAAGTTCAACAGGATATGTTAATACGTTTTTTTACGACAATAAGACCTGAACACAATGTTAGCGCATTTTACCGTTGTGAATCTTTCTGGGAAATCCAGAATATAATACCTGATCACACACGTAAAGCCCTCCATTGCAGTGTTTTAATCAACTCCATAAAATTTCATAGCAATCGGATAAAACGTGTCGAACCACATCAGACTTTTATTTTTTAAAATTATTTTCAACGTTTTATCCAAATTTCTATAATGAAAACTTACAAGGAATTACCTATATCTATGGTGTGAAAATTTCAGTTGATGTAAAATTAACGTTAAGGGACAAATATATCCCTAACATTTAAAGGGTTAATATTAGATATTTAAATGCACTATATCTTTGTCCCTTGATAGTCAAATAGTTCGTTATTTATTCGTTGGAACAAAATGAAAAATTATTTCAAGGCCATTAATTTAAAAACAAGTTAATAAAAAGTCTAGTGACAATTTAAGCGCAATTTCTTTAATTAATTTTTTGTGACCGAACGAAATGATATTTTTGAAAACTTTCTTCTGCTATATTGTTCTACATTATGGCAGAAATCGATTGGTAAATGTTTCAAGTCACTATGTGGTCTGGTTGCCGAGATATGAGCAAAAAACTGCATTTTTGCGGTTTCTTTTTGGCTTTTTTGGGAAATCCAGGAAGGAATTTCGGGATTTTTTTGGCCCACAATCATCCTCGGAACGTGCTTAACATATTTGCTTTGGAACTAGTCCTCGATATTGCTTAGTTGAGGAGGAGATACGACTTAAAGCTGCGGACACACATCCATCCATCCATCCATCCAGAAATAACGAATTAATAATCGCAATTGCCAGTATGGAAATTGCGCTAAAAAGGTATAATTTACTAATCAAAGTTTGCATGTAAACTGAAGTAACTACGTTTCCAAACATCAAAACAGTCTTAGCCCTAGGGATAAAAACAGTATTAATCTATGAACAGTGAGAGATGCTGCTGATGCATATGTTGATTTTAATGATGCTTTTGATGATCTCAGCTGAAATAGATGCCAACCCGTACACAAAAAGAGGTAGTAGGTAAGTTGTATTCATTTTACCCCATACATTACCAATGCCAAAATAGTCTACTACTAGACATGTTTCTACATGACTCAGACAATATACTCGGCTTCGAATTGTAAAAGTTGTTTTTAAAAAGCATTTTAAGCGTCTAACATGTAGGGGTCGTTTAGTTCAAGCCTATTATTAACAATACTTTTTTATTAATAGACACTTTTGTCATAAGTGTATCTAATATGCAAATAAATCGTGCCGATTTGTACGACTCCTCAATTGATGTAAATAATACTAACTTTAGTATTAATTTTACAAAATATAGTTTTAATAAAAGTACAAAAATATGAGACAATAAACTAAATAAACCTGGAAGTGATCTCCCCTAAACTTTATATAACACTACGGGCGATGTCAGCTCGAGATATGGACATGATTTTTAATCCATTTTTTAATTATTTAAAGTTTTTATAAATTCACATCCGTTTTTTTTGAGAAATTGGAAATAGCGTAAATTACTACTTTCGTTCAATGAAAATTACTCAAAATGTGATAGATGACATTGCTAAACCGAAAAGACTCTAGTTAGAACCCTCGGGCAGATGAGGCTCGTTAGCTGGGGACAGCCACTCTTCTAGGAGAGACAACTCCAAAATTAAACAACTGCTGCCTTGAAGTTTGTTCTTGGTTAGACAAAGGCTATGGAACCAAATCCAAAAAGAAAAGCAGGCTGAAATCGGAGATATAGCTAAATACTCCCCCCCTGGTTAAATGGCGGAGCGAGTGGGTGAGGGTTAGACATGTTATGTAGTAAAATACGACGCAAACTGGCGGAACAGGTGGTGGAACAGGTGGTGGAGGCGCAGGGGCAGCCTGGTACAACGACATATAGTAAAATACTACGCCAACAGGTGGTGGCGAAGCAGGTGGCGCTGCCTGGTACAACGACATATAGTAAAATACTACGCCAACTGGCGTTGGCGCAGGCGCAAGGGGAGGGGGAGTAGGTCAGTAGGTCAGTTGGTCAGGTGATCGGGTGACCTTGTGACGTAATCACCATCGGTGAGTTAGTTACGTAATTTGTTTTTAATGAGTTTTTAATTAGTTTTTTAATGAGTTTGTTTTTAATTAGTCTGTTTTTAATTTTTTTGTAATTTTTATTAACTAGTTACGTAGTTTGATTATTTATTTTTAATTTTTTTAAAATTAGTTTTTAATTAGTTTGAATTTTTATTAATTTTAATTTTTAATTTTTTAAATTTTTAAATTTTTAAATTTTAATTTTTTAATATTTTTTAATTTTTAAAATTTTTAAATTTTAATTTTTAAATTTTAATTTTTAAAACTTTTAAATTTTGATTTAAAATTTTAATTTGTTTGTTTAATTTGTTGGTTTAATTCATTTTATTTGATTGTTTGTATGTTTAAAATACTCCACCACAACGAACGTGTACAAAATTAGGTTTTTCTTTAGTAGTATACATTCTGTCCCAACCAAATCCAAAACCTTCCCTGGGCACCCAAATAAAAATAATTCACCCAGCCCCTTAATCAATCAAAATTATAGATTTGTACTTTAGAGTGATTTGATTGAATCTAATATATAAAGCTCCATTCTGTATGTAACATGTAAAAAGTTTGTTTGTCGTTGACATACTTCTATGGATTTAAGTGTTAGACTATTACCGTGCTCATAGTCTAAATTTATGAGTTAAAAAATTACTTTTGAACGTGTTGGGAAATAATTTTCATTTTTCAAACTGATAGTAATAATTGTCGGCATGTTCATTAAACACAATTTTTAAAAAATAACACAAATTCTAATTATGTCTGAAAATTACTTATATTTAGTCCTTTAGCACTTACTTCGCTTTGATAAATTAGGAAAACACAATTACTTCCCTTTATAAAACATTGCATTAGTGGAAAAGAATTTACTTTTTATTACTTTGCTTTGGTGTTGGGAAAAAAATAATTACATAATTAGCGGGGATTGATCAAGTGCAAATGTTGTATGTATTTTACGAATAAGCTTGGAGTATTATAATTGTTCATTTGGTTTGGTTTGGTTAGTGGTTGCGTTTTGATTTGGTTCGTTTTTGTTCTTTCTTTTTTCGTTTTCGTTTGTGTTTGTTTTCTTTGGGTTTGTGTTTGTATTTGTGTTTGTGATTGGTTTTGCGTTTGGATTTGGTTTGTTTTCGTTTGCTTTTTCGTTTGTGTTTTTTTCTTTGGGTTTGTGTTTGTGGTTGGTTTTGCGTTTGGATTTGGTTTGTTTTCGTTTGCTTTTTCGTTGTTTTTTCTTTGTGTTTGTATTGGTGTTTGTGATTGTGGTTGGGTTTGTTGTTAGGTTTTTGTTTTCGTTTGTATTTGTAATTGTGTTAACGTTATGTTGGCGTTTTGTTGTTTTGGTTGTTGTGGTTTGGGTGGGCAATGCCGGGTTTATGATGATTACTAAACACACAGGTAATGGTCTTTAACAGAAAGGTTTTTCACAGAAGCCAGAGCAGGGCCTGGCCGGGACGGCTAGTCTAAAATATAAAGCTCAATTCTGTATGTAACATGTAATAAGTTTGTTTGTCGTGGACATACTTGGATGGATTTAAGTGTTAGATTATTATCGTGCTTATAGTCCAAATTTATGAGTTAAAAAATTACTATTGAAAGTGTTGGAAAATAATTTTCATTTTTCAAACTGATAGTAATAATTGTCGGCATGTTCATTAAACCCATTTTAAAAAAAAATATCATCTTTTACAAAAACTCTAATTATGTCTGAAAATTATTTATATTTAGTCCTTTAGCACTTACTTCCCTTTGATAAATTAGGAAAACACAATTACTTCCCTTTATAAAACATTGCATTAGTGGACACACACATACACAGACAGACAGACACACAGACATACGGACACGATTGCAAAATTATGTTTTTCCGTATCAGTGAGGTGTAAAACGTGGAGATTTATAAAAATCTCGATTTTTTTTTTGCACGATTACAATACTTTCTCTATACTTCGTATATACGAGAAAGTAAAAAAGGGTCGCTTTTGTTGTCACCATGATAATGTATACCTATGAGTTCTCTCCGCCTTTAAAGACCTAGTATGAATTTCGTGTGTGTATGTGTGTGTGTGTGTGTGTGTGTGTGTGTGTGTGTGTGAATGTGTGTACGTGTATCTCAAAAAAGTGTATAATGTCAAAGCATGGATCAAAAAGGCCTAATTCATTACAGATCTATGGGAAACCCCCCTTTACATGTACTTATGTTAGGGAAAGTAAACTTGCTTGAATAAAAAAATGTATTTAAATATATAGAGTTATAGAACCTTAAAGTTAACAGACGATGAAAAAATAAAAAAAATGAAATTAAAATTAAAATTAACATCCATCTCCTCGCCCACCTCACCCAGGTTGTGGAGTCTTTTACTATATATAATTTACTCCTACTCCTGCTGCCCCTTCACCCACCTGCTCCCCCTTCATCCACCTGCTCTCCCTTCACCCACCTGCTCACTCACCTTACCCATGTTACTATAATCGAGTATGTATTGAACGCTTGTTTAGTTTACAGCATGATATTTTAAAAGCCTTTGATGACTTGGAAGAACATCAATAAATAAATAAAATATAAGAAGAGTTTTGTTCTACTTTTAGTGTGTGTGAATGTGTGTGTGTGTGTGTATGAATGTGTATACGTGTATCTCAAAAAAGGCGTAGAACGATAGTACCAGAAAACCTAAAAACAAGGTAATGAAAAAAGCAACAAACAAATTAAAAACAAATAAACAAATTACGTAACTAGGTCACCGATGGTGATTACGTCACAAGGTCACCCCGTCACCTGACCTACTGACCTACTGACCTACTCCCCTTCCCCATGCGCCTGCGCCACCATCGCATCCGCATCCGGAGTATTTTACTATATCTCATTTTTCCTGTGCCCTGCGCCTGGAGCATTTTAATATATGTCATTGCTCCAGACTTCCCATCCCGAGTATTTTATAATATCTCGTTGCTCCAGGCTGCGCCTGTGTCTGCGCCTGCGCCACCTCCCCATCCTCATCCGGAGTATTTTACTATATCTCATTGCTCCAGGCTGCGCCTGCGCCTGCACCTGGAGTATTTTACTATATGTCATTGCTCCAGCTGCGCTCCAAAATATACCTAATATACTACTCTCCACCAACTGCTCCGCCAGTTGGCGTCGTATTTTACTACATAACATGTCTAACCCTCACTCACTTGCTCCGCCACTCCACCAGGCGGGGGAGTATTTTGCTATATCTCGTTGTACTAGGCTGCGCCTGTGCCACCACTACCTGCTCCGCCAGGTGGTGGAGTATTTTACTATATATCCTTTGCTCCTGCTTCGCCAAAAATTCGCTCCAATAGGGAACTAATATACTACTTATCTGTGATGGGGTGATGTATTTCGGGTAACTTTTAACCCTGCATTTCTCTTGGCCAGTGCAATAAATTCATTCAGTTTAGAATAGAACAAAATGGCAATGGCGAAGCTTGGGGATTGCGGGTGGGGTGGCGCCATGGGCCCAATTCTGCGACGGCAATAAAGGGGTAGAATTTTTAAGTTAATTGCTACATAGCTTTACTCACTGATTTAACTGTTTTTTTACATCAATTATGTTGCACCACAACAAAAACCTATACGATAAAGTGACTTATAAAAAGTATCACTAAACTTTCCAAACTTAAAGAAATATATCTTACAAAGGGCTGGAGTAGGGGCGCAACATTGATAGTTCGCCCGGGCAACACTGGCAAAGGTTTCAAGTTTAAATACTATTAAAAATAATGATTTAAAGTAAACATATCAACTTGCTCTCAACTTTAATCAATTGTAATTCATTGTCTACAAACCTAGACACTACTTTTGCTATTTAACTGTCCGAAATAAACTTTTGATATTTAAATTCTACTACCTAGCGACCTACATTAACACTGGTTCGACTGGCCTTTAATACTCGACTGACCAACTTACTATGATGTAAAGTTACCTACACCATTCTACATTTTTCCTCTCTTCAATTTATTTCTAATGTCTAAACTTGTATTATCACACTATAGTAAACTCAATCTCTAACCCTAATGAAATCCTTAATAGAATTTTAACCCTTTATACGTTATTATTTAAGATTCATGTTTACACATTTTTATTCAATAGTTGTGCATTTCGGAATGAAAGGTGTTACTGGTGGGCGCCGTGTTGTGACGTTAAGGATAGATGCAAGTTAGTAATTTAAAGTTTATGTTCATATTGCAAGCAATAATATTATAATGTAAACACGTACACACATACGCACGCACACGTACGCTAGCGTGCACACACACACACATAAAAACACACCCACATAATATATATATATATATATATATATATATATATATATATATATATATATATATATATATATATATATATATATATATATATATATAGGACAAATGATCTCAGGACAAATGATCTCGGACAAAATATCTCAGACAAAATATCTCACGGACAAATGATCTCAGGACAAATGATCTTAGGCAAAAGATCTCAATGACAAATGATCTCAAGGGCAAAAGATATCAGGACAAAATATATCAGGACAAATGATACCTTGGACAATTGATCTCAGACAAAATATATCACACAAAATAACTCACAGCAAAATTTTAATAGTGTATTGGATGATTTTAGTTGATCTGCACATTTTTTTAACTGACTGTCATATGTTTTTTACTATGTTTAATATTGTTTATAGGCTTATATCATACGTGTAAGAAATGTTTGTCGTATAAATTTGTCATATTGCACTTAACATTTTAAAATTAAGATTACTAATATAGTATGCGAAGATTAAAGAAATTATTTCGATAGACAGCGTAGGTTGGCTTGACAAACATGAGATAATCCTACCATGTCAGATGGACAAAACTAGATCAAAGTGAATGAAATAACAATAAAGACACACCTTCGTGCAAAGGTGTCCGCCCGCTTTGACGACAGAGACATGCCTTAAGGGAAAGACATCCGCCCTCCATGGACAATACAACTAGCATCAACAGTCAATAGTTATGCGTCGGTCACACCTTAGTAATCTGGCGACAAACGCTTATTTAAACGACAGCGGTCATCGCGGAGCTAAGTTTGTCGTATTTGCATGAAAACAAATCAGCATTAGTGGTGATTTCGTTACCTCGCAGAAAGTTTTTAGGACATGAGTTTCTTGTGATTTTATGTATATAACAGCCAAAAGTGGAGCAGCAGGCAAAGAGATTTGGAAATGTGAAGTTAAAACATGTCGAGCAAGAGTTCAAATAGTATTGGAGAGGTTTGATCATAACGATGTACCTGCCAGCAAAGAAACGTAAGCGTTATGTTTGTGTTGATGATGCGAAAAAAATAGTTTTACGTTACGAGCCTGAAGACCCATTCACACTTTTGAATAATATTTCGCGTTTTCACTTTCTCGTATATACGAAGTATAGAGAAAGTATTTTAACAATTTTCACCGTATTACACCTCAGTCCTTCATCACATCCGAAGTATAGAGGACTTATTTTTCTACTTTGAATTTTTCAAAAGCCTGTAACTTGAGTACTATTTCAGATAGATAAATGAAATATCACATGGAAGTATAAGATCTAATTCTCTACCTTCTGTTAAATTTTGAGTAATTGCCGTTGACCGGAAGTAATAATATACGCTACTTCCGATTTCTCAAAAAACTAATGTAAATTTTTATAGTACTAATAATATTGCGCACTATTATGCACTTTTTTTATTTGGCGTTCACTTGGTGTGCAATTCTTTTGTCTACGAGATATTATTCTATTTTTAAAACTTTTAGTATTTAAAATGGATTAAAAATCATGTCTATAGCCCGAGTTCCAATC